>NC_142929.1:82651812-82661812 GCF_046866305.1 Octopus bimaculoides
ATATATATATATATATATATATATATATATATATATATATAAACAATAGTAAATGAGTATATGCATATATACGTACAGGTATGTGCATACCGACATCCACCTGTATGTATAGGTGCATATCTGGGTACAGGACATTGCAAACAAAACGTAGACAAGAAAACACGCAAGCCACATAGAGAACATTTTCCTTCATCATCTACCCCCGTTTTAACACCGGCGTTTCGATATATATAAATATGTATGTATGTATAATCAAAACAAAAAAAAAGGAAGAACGTAACAGGCGACAACAGTAGGTTATACAAAAAAGGACAGGAAAAAACAAGGACTGGACATTCAGAGCTTTCAATCTTCAGTCGAGAAGCAGATCGTTCCTGCAATTTCGGCCGGTTAATCTCGAGACTGCTCTAACCTGGCCGGCCCGAAGGAAATCTAAGGTAAGAGCACTAGATTCTTTGGAAGAAAGCAAAAGAATGTATACGAAAACAAGGACGGAAAGAAATAAAACGGTGAAATACACATACACAACTGTGTGTGTGTGTTTGTGTGTCTTTGTAGTTGTGCTTGTACCCCCACCATCGTTTGACAACTGGTGTAGCTGTTTTTGTGTCCCCGTGAAACTAGCCTTTCGGCAAATGTGACCGATAGAATAAGTACGAGACTTTAACAAAAATGTCGATACTCAGTCTAATAACTGAAACATAAAAAAATTTTTAAAAAGACATACACATAATATTCAAATATATAGTTGCTTATGTGAAATGATATACTTATATATCATGTGCCCACCTGTATGTTCATACTTACACACACACACACACACACACACATATGCAAAATGGGAGAGAGTGGAACCGAGAGAAAGGAACAGAGCAAACGTCGTCGTCCGTATTATGTGTTATATAATGAACACGTATTTGATGAGATTGACAGTGAATACGTGAACATGAAACTCGGTTACGTGAGAAAATGCCGCCGAGATACACACGTATATGTACACTCTGTTTCCAAATAGTGCGTCATCTGACAGTGGTGAGGGTGAAAATAATTACTTGCTCAAAATGTGAAAAACACGCGATGAATTTCTAAAGATAAACAAATGATAATTATTTATTGAGTAAAGGTGCAACCATAGTAGTAGAGACGGTAGAGTGCCGGGTAGAATTCCACGTGCTATTTTTTCCGACTCCTTTCGTTATTGAGATCAGATTCCGCTGAGGTCAGCTGTAGTTTTTACACTTTCGAGGTCGATAAAAATCAGTTTCAGCTCAACTGCTAATTTTAAGAACATAATCGCACACAACACACAAAAGCCGCAATATGAAGCCAGCTGTCCATGCAGAAATAAAAATTTGTGCCCGCTAAATGGAGCTTGCATGTCCGAAACCATCATTTATGAAGCCACCGTAGACTCTACAACCACTAAGGACATAGTTTCGTCAAAGAAATATGTGGGTCTCGCAGAGAGGAATTTCAAACCCAGATACAATAATCACATTTTGAGTTTCAGGCACTGAGACAAAAGAAAAACGACAACATCATCTAGTCATATATGGTCTTTAAAAGATAAAGGTGTCAGTTACAACATCCATTGGAAGATCCTAGCTAAGTGTAAACCTTTTACATAATTATAGGGTTAACGTTTTTGTATTTTTCCACATATAGTTTTCTGGTTTCTCCCCTCCAAACTTTTTTCCTGGAGGAACTTTATATGTGCGCGCTTGTGAGTGTGCGCGTGGATGCGTGCGTATGTAGATATATGCGTGCGTATATAGAGATATGTGCGTGCGTATATGGATATATGCGTGCATGCGATAATATACGCAGTTTTAGACGCGTTTTGTCACTACACAGTAATTTCCCTTTGTTTTTAACGGTCATTTTTCACAGGAATTTTCAATTGGCCGGATAACTGAAGAGATGTTGGCGTGGGCTCCCACCCTGGCATCCGAAACTCGGAGTTTTATCATGGCTACTGAATAAGTGTGACACATTTTTACAGATATATATATATATATATATATATATATATATATATATATATATATATATATATATATATATATATATATAATCAAACAATAAGCAACACGGATTTCAAAAGTGATTGCAGTACGCACGTTTCATGCTACTTCAATTTATTTAAGTAATGTGAGCATTACCTTAAATGCAATATGAAGAGCAATCTTCAGCTGCACGAAAATGTAGAAAATGTAGAAAAAAGACATATTATAAATGTGGCAACATATTAAATCCAAGTGGGAGAGAGTATATATAAAATCCAAATGTGAGGAAGAATATATAAGTCCATCTTGACATAGCGGGGTCTATCAGGCTAGTAATTGATTCTAGACAAAAGTTTTAACTGTCTCAGAATTCTATTGTTTCTTATCTAGTGGTGATAGCAAAGGGACAATTACTTCTAAAGAGAGGGAAGGTGTAAGCAGTATGCATGGACAAGGCTATAAAAGTATTAGAATCTAGAAGTTTCACTGGTCATAGTAGTATCAGGTCATTTTATTACTATCAAAATGTTGAGGAATTAATGTTGATGAATTATAGCCCTAGGTATATGGGTCAAATAGGTTTTTTACTTTTAGTCTGAATAGGGTAACAGTATAGTGGTACAGACAACAACAGAACTTTAACTAATGTTTACACAATAAGAGGTATGTTAAGAAAATATGTTACGGAAATATTCCAGACGAAATTATTATCAAATAAAATTCCTCATTAACATTCATCTGTCACACACATGCGCTCGCAAACACACACACACGTGTGTGTGCGTGTGTGTGTGTTTGCGAGCGCATGTGTGTGACAGATGAATGTTAATGAGGAATTTTATTTGATAATAATTTCGTCTGGAATATTTCCGTAACATAAACAAAGTGGTAAATGATGAGTTTCTGTAAATTATTCTTATTCCCGTCAGGAATGCTTTGGGACAATTTATTTTTAATGTCAAAATTGTCATATAGCGAGAAATATATAAATTTAAAATAATATCTTTATTTTAGAAGCAGCAGAATTGACTGTTATAGTGAGAAAAGGTTTTTGTAAAATGGTTTACTAATCTCAGAAATATGCAGTTTCAAGTCGTAGAAGAAACTATATTTCAACAATCGAAATAGGTTTAGAGTAAACGAAACTGTTTTACTAATTGAAGATTTTAGTAAACCTCTCACTAATTTCATTAACTTTTTCTTTCTTCTGCCAGTGTTTTCATCTTTATCGTTTTCTTTTCATCGTACAGAATATTGATGTGTTTGATACTGAAATACTCATGGTCACTATTTTTTTTCTTTCCCTTTTTTTTTCGTTTTCGATGATGTGCTTGGAAAAACAAACTTTAATCAAAAATAAGAGACAAACTTTATTTTTCCTTAAGCTGTAACTACGATTTCAATAAATAAATTAATTCACTGGCTTTTATTCTTTTTCACCAAATAATATTTCAATAGTCATCGGCCTCTTATCTAAATTATGAAATCATAATAGATATATATCGAAATGGTCAAACGGAATATAGAGTAAAGGAAAAAATTTGTCAAATATATTATCTTTTAATTTTCAGTGCTGTACAATAATTATTGAAATTACGTCATAACAGTGCACCTTTCAAATTCTCGAAGATCTCTTTTGTTTCGTGAAATACTTGAAATAATGTGGCGGACGGACAGAGAAACATGATTTTTATTATAATCTAGATTACATTTAAAACTAAAGCATAACTATTTTGTTTGCCGTAAAAGAGTATGAGAACTATTGGTACAGAGGATCCAGCGTTGGAGTGGTTCCATAGTTCTGTGTATATTTGGATAAATTTGTATGCGTGCATCTGTGTTTGTTAGAATGCGTTTCTATGCATGTGTTTCTATGTCTGTTTGCGTATGAGTATTTGAGTATATGTGTGTTTCACTATGTATGTGTTTGAATATGTATTTGATTGTACGGATGCGCCTATTTCTTCATGTGTGTTTGTAATATCTAACTGTCTGTCCGTATGGTCACAGTCACCATCAGCACCACTCCATTACCACCAACACCATTCTATCACCATTAACATCGCAACCACAGCCACGACCACGACCACGATAACGACCACCACAACAACCACCACTACCACCACGACCACCACTCTACAACCATAGACATCACGACTAAAAACCACTACCACTACCACTACCACTGCCACCACTACAACTACCACCACTATCACAATTATCTCCACCACCACCTCTACCACCGCCGCCACCGCCATTACCATCACAGACGCCGCCGGTCAAATTATGAACGTTTATTCACCTTTAAACATTGTCAATAAAATAAACGCTGTAAAGAGGAAAAAATGTTGCATTGGGAAAAGAGAAAGAGAGTGAGAGATACAAAAAGAGGGGGAGAGAGGGAGAGGGAGAGCGCGTGGACAGCGAGATCCCATAATTACGACTACTTAGGGGAGATGTAATATCTGTATAGGGTGAGGGGAGAGGAAATGGGTAAGAAAGAACTGAAAATGGGTTGGTTTCTGGTTGGAAGTGGCGACTATAATGGGTCATAAATGACGGTGGTTATGTCTCGACTTCTTTCACTGTCTCTCTAGCAATCAGTGAGTCACGTGATTGGTGCACACAGTCGCCCGCGATAGTCATAAAACTTAGCGCCATATTTATGATGGGTTTGTGTAGTAATTCGGTTGGCGAGTTCTTTGGCAACTTACCGATATAAGTGACAAATTCGCTGAGGAGATTACTACTACAACGACAACAACTATAAATTCATTGAATGTTCGCCTGTAGTGGACGTCTATATATTGGTTGAGAATATATTGTTTGTTAACTGTAATTTAAAGTGTGTGTGTATGTATATATGAAGATATTTTTGTATCTATCTATATAACTCTCCTCCTCTCTCTCGCCCTCTCTCACTCACACTATATATATGTATGTGTGTGTGTGTGTGTGTGTGTGTGTGCAGAGAGAGAGAGAGAGAGAGAGAGAGAGAGAGAGAGAGAGAAATTAGACACACACGTGTATACATATATGTAAAAATATGTATTTATATGTATATAATTATGTATATCTATCTATTACTCTGAGTAATAACAATTTGTGATTATTTTTTCCATTTTAATAAAATAAGATAGATAGATAGATAGATAGATAGATAGAGAGATAGATAGATAGATAGATAGATAGATAGATAGATAGATGGGTAGACTAGCGTTCTACCTCAGATTTGCGTTTGGTCGTACGGCTTTTGAATGTTGTTTTCACTGTCCATTTTTTCCTGTCTTGGTTTGTGTTTGCCACCTTGGAATCCTCTGTGTAGTTGGTTGATCCACTACTCAGGAAGAGACTATTCTAGAGTACGTCCTGTCTGGTCTTCGAAACGTCTAGATAGAATAGAGACAGCTGATGAAGGGATATTCCAAGGGGCTTTCCGTTTTCCTATGTGTTCGTTCCGTTGTCTGTAGTTTATTGTTCTAACGTCCTGTACCCTGATATGCATGTATATACACATGTAGATGTAAGTATGTACATATATGTGTGTATACATGTATATATATTCTTTGTATTATTACATTATTGAACGCACACGTCCTATTTTACAAGTAAGTCTACTATTATTCTGACGTGACTATCTTTCTATCTATCTATCTATCTATCTGTCTATCTATCTATCTATCTTTCTATCTATTTATCTATCTGTCTTCCTCCATCTTTCTATCTATACCTCTGTCCTGGCCTCTACTTCACCGCTATACCCTTCTGTCCCTTCCTCCTTGTTCCACTTCCTCCCTCCACCATCCTCTCTATCTATTTATCTATCTGTCTTCCTCTATCTTCCTATCTACCCTTCTGTCCTGGCCTCTACTTCACTGCTTCTGTCCCTTCCTCCTTGTTCCATTTCCTCCCTCCACCATCCTCTCAGCTCTCGTGTGACCTGTGGTCAGCTTTCTTTTCACTCCAGCCGCTGTGAAGGCAAGACGAACTACTAGCGTTCTACCTCAGATTTGCGTTTGGCCGTACGGCTTTTGAATGTTGTTTTCACTGTCCATTTTTTCCTGTCTTGGTTTGTGTTTGCCACCTTGGAATCCTCTGTGTAGTTGGTTGATCCACTACTCAGGAAGAGACTATTCTAGAGTACGTCCTGTCTGGTCTTCGAAACGTCTAGATAGAATAGAGACAGCTGATGAAGGGATATTCCAAGGGGCTTTCCGTTTTCCTATGTGTTCGTTCCGTTGTCTGTAGTTTATTGTTCTAACGTCCTGTACCCTGATATGCATGTATATACACATGTAGATGTAAGTATGTACATATATGTGTGTATACATGTATATATATTCTTTGTATTATATATATATATATATATATATATATATATATATATATATATATATATATATATATATATATATAGATAGATAGATAAATAGATAGATAGATAGATAGATAGATTTATATATGTATAGATATAAGATATTATTACAGATACAAATAGCTATATATTCCAGGGCGTGACAATTTTAAAGAATGTGTGTCCCGTCACTGAATCGTGAGATAGGAATCCGAAAATCGAGTGTTCATCGGATGTTGAAACGAGATCATTGGAAAAGTTACGTTCCAACATCAATTGAAGCCCTCAATGCAGATGATCCTGATCGGAGAGTTCAATTTTGCGAATGGTATCTGAACAAATTCGCAGAGGATGCAACGTTTCCAGAGAAAATCTTATGGAGCGATGAGGCAACCTACAAGTTAAATGATTCAGTCATTCGACATAATTGCACATACTGGGCCCGTGAAAATCCACATTTTACTATGGAACACCATCTGAACCTACCAGGCGTTACAGTGTGGTGTCGGATATCAACATTGGGTATCGTTGGACCATTTCTTTTTTATCAATCTGTCAGTGGCCCAGTTTACTTAAACTTACTGATGAAAAATGTCAATCCACGAATTGGAGAGTTGTTTGGGGATGAGGAGATTTACTTCCAACAAGATGGAGCTCCTCCTCACTACCATCGTGATGTACTGGCTTATTTCGATGCAACAAATTCAAACAAATGGATTGGGAGGAGAGGTAGCGTTGAATTTCCTGCACGTTCCCCAGACCTCACGCCAATGGATTTTTTTTTTTTTATAGGGACATCTCAAAGATAAGGTTTACGCTGCAAAACCAGTGACCATTGATGATTTGAAAAATGAAATTCGAATACAATGTCTTGCAATTCCAAATGAAATGTTTGGCAATGTTGTCGAATGTTGGACGTTATCAGCTTTGTTTGGAAAATGAAGGAAGGCAGTTTGAACATTTGCGAACACGCAGGAATGAGAGAGACCATTAAATAATTCTAAATGACAATAAAAGATCGTTTCTACAACAATTTATTTTCCTGAATTTAGTTTGACTTTTTAGGATTGTATGTATACCAATAAACATCTACTTGAACACAAAATGCATGAGTACTGGGAAGTCAAAGAGTGAGTACATCTTTTTGGGACACCCTGTATATATATATATATATTAAATTCAAATTACGATGAACATAAACAAACAAACGAAGTTTGTTTTTAGAAGCGCTGAGATGTCTTAGAAAGTTAAAGATGTGATTTTGAATTCTCAAACGCAGGATAATGCTAATATAGCCTGAACAGGATAAGCTACCCCTATTTTGCAGAAAAAGAGTATTGGCGGCCACCAACACTTTTTCTGCAAAATAGGGGCAGCTTATCCTGTTCAGGCTATATTATTAGCATTATCCTGCGTTTGAGAATTCAAAATCATATATATATATATATATATATATATATATATATATATATATATATATATATATATAAATATATATATATATATATATATATATAGCTTTGTGCACCGTGTGAGGCTATATGAACTATGCCACCCCCCCCCCCCCCCTGCATCTAACGAAGAGAACTACTTCACCGACCTGGACCGCCGACCATCCCACTGGACGCCAGTTCCTGGCCAGTTGCAACATGTTGTGGACCGGTTTAACTTTCGCAGGTGTCCCCGACATCTGAACATCTCCTCAGCCGAACTCTCGGCCCTTGGATGTCTCCGACGCCGCAAAGACATAATAAAACCGGCCGACAAGGGTGGACCCGTGGTGGTGTGGCGCGTAGACCTCTACAAAGCTGAAACCCTCCGCCAACTTCAAGACACCTCCTTCTATTGCCCTCTGCCCTCCAACCCCACGCCTAGCTACCAACAGACTATGCCCCCCACTATCCATCTCCTCCCGTCTCCCTGCCACTGAATCCAACTTCTTTGTCCGCACTACTCGTATCCCCACCATTTACTTCCTTCCCAAAATCCACAAGCCCACCAACCCTGGCCGCCCCATCGTCTCCTCCTGTAACTGCCCCACGGAACTGATCTCGAAATACCTCAACCGTGTCCTTCCCACCCTCTAGTGGCTTCCCCCCTCACAGATCCACGACATTAACCATTCTCTTCGTCTTTTCAACTCTTTCCTCCTTCCCTCCTGGCTCTTCTAAACTGATCTTCACTCTTGATATCAAGAGTCAATATACGGTGATCCTACACAACGAAAGACTTCTTGCCCTCAAACACTTCCTAGACCTTCGACCCAACCCCCAACCTGACACATTCACACTTCTTCATCTGGCCGAACTTCTTCTCTCCCTCAACTGCTTCTCGTTCTCAAGTGAGCTTTACCAACAACCAACACGACTCGGGAGTGACCATGGGAACGAGAATGGGGCCCCAACTATGCGAACCTGTTTGTTGGCTACGTTGAGGCCCAAATATTTTCAAGATTCACTGGTCCCACTCCCGAACTATACGGTCATTATATTGATGATTGTATCGGTGCAATCTCGTTCTCCCGCGAACAACTATATTCCTTCCTCTCTTTTGTCCAATCCTTCCATCCTGCCCTCGAATTCTCCTGCACCATTTCCAACACTTCCGTTGCCTTTCTCGACATTTCGGTCAACATACACAACTCCGCTCTCACTACCTCCATCCACTACAAACACACCGACTCACATTCATGCCTCAACTTCTCCTCCTCCCACCCTACCTACACCAAGCTCTCCATTCCCTACTCTCAATTCCTATGTTTGCGCAGGGTCTGCGGTGACAACCATGACTTTGAGACTCAGTCTCAACTGATGGCTCACCACTTCATCCTTTGTGGATATCCCCTCATCACTATCCATACCGCCCTTGCCAGAGCACTTCCGTGGACCGTACCTCTGCTCTCCTCGCACCCGCCCCACCATTTCCCGTCTCCCGTTTCCCCTCACCTACCACCCCTCCATCCTGCTCCTCCAACGCACCATTCTCCGAGCCTTCCGGCGACTTCAATCCGACACCTTCACTTCGCACATCTTCCCCAACCTACCCCTTCCCTCCTTTAAACGAGCCCACAATCTACGTGCCCTTTTGGTCCACAGTTTCTTCCATAATCCCACTTCTCAATCTGGCTTCGTCCCCTGCTCCCGTGCACGCTGTCGCACTTGCCCCTACCTCTCCAATACCACCATCCTCACAGGCACCAATCATCGTCCCTACCACATCATTGACTCCTTTACTTGCACTTCTAGCAACATCATTTACTGCATCTCCTGCTCTGTCTGTCTTTCTCTGTGCATCGGTCAAACGGGACGTCGCTTGGCTGACCGGTTCGCGGAGCAACTCTTAGACATTAGACTCGGCAATGACACCCCGGTCTCGCGCTATTTCCGCTTTACTGGTCATTCATTACAACACCTGTCTATGTTCGGATTATCTTTGCACAGGGGTCATCCGGACTCCTGCCATCGCTGTGAACGGGAATTAATCTTCTCTCTTTGTTCCTTTCCCCACATGTGCTCAACTCCCCTTCCTTTTTCATTGGACTTCTCTCTTCTCTTCATCTGACACCTACTTTTCTTCACTCCTACCCACCTCTCTTCTCATCTCTTGCCCTGACACCTACTTCCTCTCTTCACTCCCACCC
>NC_142929.1:82666812-82669312 GCF_046866305.1 Octopus bimaculoides
ATTTTCGTATAAGTTAAATCGCTGAGACAGTGCCTTTGTGATGTTATACCTTTATTAAAGTTTAAATACTGAAGAGGTAACTTTGCCTTTCATCCTTTCGGATTCGGTAACGCTAAAGTACCATGCAAATTGGATACAACTGAAACTTTCCCACCAGACGCTCCCAATTCTTTGTGTACAACACACCTTGCAACATTTAAAATTTTCTAAATCGCGGATTTACATATACCTACATACACACCCCACTACATAGATAAGATAAATAGACAGACAGACAGATAGATAGATAGATAGATAGATAGATAGATAGATAGATAGATAGATAGATAGATAGATAGATAGATAGATAGACAGACAGACAGATAGATAGATAGATAGATGGATAGATAGATAGATAGATAGATAGATAGATAGATAGATAGATAGATAGATAGATAGATAGATAGATAGATAGATAGATAGATATTTAACCTTTTACTTGTCTGGCTGGGCACCACATTGATAATTTTTTGCAGCTGAATGAAGCAACCCCAATTATTATTTTTTTGTTTTTAAAGCCTGGTAGATATGCTATCGGTCTTTCTTGCCGAACCGCTAAGTTATGGAGACGTTAACACACCAACTCCGGTTGTCAAGCAGTGGTGGTGGTGGTGGGACAGACAAAAATACAAACACACATAGGCATATTTATACATATATACGACGGGCTTCTTTCAGATTTCGTCGACCAAATTCCCTCACAAGGCTTTGGTCGGCCCTAGGCTATATTAGAAGACACTTGCTTAAAGTGACACTCAGTGCGACCGAACCCCGAATCATGTTAGGAACAAGCTTCTTACTCGGCTACCCCTGCGCCCACACCCACGCCCATACACCCACGCCCATACACACGCGCGCACGCACACGCACACACACACACACACACACACACACAACTTCTCATAGTTGTGAAAAATTTCTTAAAGTTGAATAAAATCTATAAGTATGAATTCTTACTTTCGTCAATTTATTCCAATGCATTTGGCAATGATTACCTCTGCAGCACACAACCTTTTCTCCATCAGCCTTCTCAACTTGCCCCACATAGCCTTAACCAAACATTTAACCCTTTTCAAATATTACGTAACATTTGAGGACCTTTTCATATTCCACTTTAACCGTTATATATGCATATATAGTTAAATGAGATTCGGGTGAAACCCTTATAGAATGCTTTGCAAAGCTCGTCCACAGTTATCAGCTACCTGATGTCCTCATATAGTACAAATGCACCTGCTAGTAGATATACATCAGGAATTCCATAGTATCGGTAGATTTTATATAAACAGACAAATGGCTGAAAACGGAATTAATGACTTCCTTTATTTAAAATGATTATTTCTTTATTTAAAACCACTACAGCTTTTTCGATGCATTCTTACACCTGTAGTGAGGTTTTGCAGTCATTATCTTACAACCCAGATGGAGAATGCACCTCCTCAGCTGATTGCTTAGATAAGTTCCTCGTTAGATACGCTTGCCATCTCGTTCGCTTTGATAATACACACCTAGAGTGGTGTGTCTTTCCAGCCGTTCGCAGACAGAAGGTGTATTTGACGATCAGGAAAAATGGAAGAGCCGTTGACGTTTCAAACCTGTGCTCTTCTACAGAAAGGGATGGAAAAAGAAAACAATGGAGAGAGGTAAGTAAACAAAAAGAGAAAAAGCGTATCTGGATTAATGGTTTCACATATTGAATCCACCGGAAGGAAGTGGTTGATGTGAAGGGAGACAACAGTAACCTGTCTAAACTGGGTTGTATGTGAGGATAAAGTGTGCGTGTATAAGGGTGAGCGCGTGTGTTTGTCTGCGTGTATGAAGGTTATGTGAGCGTGTATTTGTGTACGCATGAAACTGCGTTTGTATACGCGCGTGTATGTATGTGTATTAGTAGACAAGTATGTGCACACATAAGTACACGGAGCCAGGTTACAGTTGTTCTACCAATTTCCTTCCGGTCAATTTAGCATGTAAAACTGTTAATCCAGACACGCTTTTCTTTGCTCTGTTTTTTTTCTTCTTTCCATTGTTCCATTGTTTTCTTTCTTTATACCCTTCAGGAGAAGAGCGTAGGCTCGAATCATCAAAGATTTTTCCTTTTTTCCTGAACGTCGGAGTAATAATTCTTGTTTGTTGTTTCCTCACCAGTCTCTGTCTCTTGTTTTTTGTATAAATTTAAACCAAATATAATACACGCTCAGATGGTCCTGCCTGAGTGAACGTTCTCCTCTCTTGGATACCCATCTCATTTCCTATATTCTCGGACATTTGGTACCTCTCCTAAATCACTTTACCACAAATCCATCCAGATTGCCATTGGAACTTAATACTTCTCGGACTCTACTATCATGGATCTTATTGCAGTCATCTATCAAATCCACTCACAAGACTCCAGGCTATAGTAGAAGACATTTGCCCAAGGAGCCACGCAGTGGGACTGAACCTGGAACCATGTGGTTGG
>NC_142929.1:82674312-82679312 GCF_046866305.1 Octopus bimaculoides
TCGGTATTCCTCATACAAGATGAGAAAGGGCCAATTTTCCTCCCAAGCCATCAAGGACAAGAGGAAAGACCGCACAACGAAGCTTTTGAACAAATTCAAACATCCCCTCCAACCGAATATGCTTTGGTTTTTCTCAGACGAGAAAAAATTCTGTCAGGATCAGATGGTGAACACAGAACAACCGTTGGCTTTCCGTGTTCCTAGAACATGTACCGAGAGTGATAAAAATCAAACATCCAATCAACATTATGGTGTTTGGAGTGATCACTAGTGATGGCGACGTTATGCCTCCATTCATCTTCCCACACGGCCTCAGACTCAACACAGTGACCTATATCAAGTGCCTGGAGGAGATAGTGCTGCCCTGGGCCAAGAGGGTGGCCGCTGGAAGACTGTTTGGCAACAGGACTCTGCACAATGCTACACAAGCAGGAGAACCCAGTCATAGCTGTCAGACAGTTTCTGCAACCACATTACCCTAACATTTGGCCACCTAACTCCCCAGACAGCAACCCCCTTGATTATTATGTGTGGTGCGCAGTTGAGAGAGATACCAACAAAACTCGTAACACCAAAGATGAACTGAAGGCAAGGATTATGGCAGCATTCACCAACTTAAACAAGGAGACCGTCCAGAAGAGTTGCAGGACATTACGAAGCCGTCTGGAGGACGTGATTGAAGCTAATAGCGATTTTATTGAATAAATTTACTCTTTAATATTTCAAGATATCTTTTTGTGATTTTGTAAATGTATCTGTCAAAATGAGATGTCAGTTTTATTTTCATTATTGCATAATTTAAACAATTTATTCATCGTACTCTTCGTGCGTTGATAAGTGCCAACGCACGAAACTCTCGTACATTGAGCCACTCTGTTGCTTGTTCTGATGAAGTGGAAGATGAGATTGTGTGTCACAAGGGTATATTGATTACCCCCTTCCCCCAAATATTTTGCAATATTCTTCTCTTCTATGCGTTTCTCAAAGCACGGCTGGTCCATATGTGTCTCAGATAAGTATCATGAATGTTGATTCGATTGAAACATTAGTGAACTCGTTTCTTATTGATACTTTTCTTTTCATCATGAAGGAGGGGTCGGGAGTCCGATACCTACCGACTCGTGTTCTACACTTCCATTTTCTGACATTTATTTCGAAGATGTCCATCTGATTAGATTTCTAGGATATGAACTATCGTTAGATTTTTACTTAAACATTTTAAGTGTACGTAAACCAAACTACTTCAATTTGCATACCAAGTCCCTCCGAAATTTATTCAGTGTGTGGCAGTTTATATTATGTGTTATTGCAATATGTATGTATGTATGTATGTACGAGGGAGTCAAAAATTATACCATTCTTGTTTTTTCAAAGTATTTACGAAAAAGCAAGGGATAAACAAGTATATCATTCTTCTATATAGTCTCCTCCCTTTTCGATGCACTTGGTCCAGCGGTCCATAAGATTGCGTATTCCCTCCAAGAAGAAGGTTTTCGATTGGTCATGCAACCACTTATGCATCGCTACCGTCACATCTTCATCTGTAGGTAATCGATGACCTCGCAAATCATCATTGAGCAGTCCAAAGATATAGTCGGAAGGGGCGAGATCTGGGCGGTAAGCAAGGTGTTTCAGCACCTCAAAAACCAATTGGTTAATGCTTTCAATGGTCTTGGCGGCCGTGTGTGGGCGTGTATTGTCATGCAAAAATAAAATTTTCTTCGACAATAGGCTTCGGCGTTTGGTGCGAATTGCTGGCTTCAGTTTGTTGGCCAGCAAAATATCTTGCACTGTTGATCGTACACCCATTTTCTAGGTAGTCTTGCATCAAAGATCCTTTTGAGTCCAAAAACAGGTTAGCATCACATTTCCTGCGGAAGACTGAGTCTTGAATTTCTTCGTCGTTGGCGAGCCAGGATGTTTCCACTCCATACTCTGTCTTTTGGATTCTATACGATAATAATGGACCCACGTTTCATCTCCTGTGACTATTCTGCGCAGAAGGCAGAATAATGAAGATATATTATGACGAAAGCGCAGATAATTTTTTACTTTTCCCCGTATGTATGTATGTATACCCATACACACACACACACACACACACACACACACACACACACACACACACACACACACACACACACACACACATACACACACACACACACATATATATATATATATATATATATAAATGTTATGTCGGATACAACCTGTTGTATGGCTGGGTTTATGGCGTCAAAAGCGCCCTCTTCCACCACCACTACGCTAACCTGTTAAAGAGAGTTGCTAGGGACGCAACAAAACTAAAAACAACACCTGTCAAAAGGAGGAATGAACCTAGTGTAAATTCAACGACTATCTTGTAATTGAGCAGGCCCTCAGATAATCTGGGTAGGTGCTCGGCAGCCTGGAAGACCTGGGAATGAGGCAACCGTCAGCTTTTATTAAAACATGTCTGTAGAAGGTCACTCTGATATAAAAGCGGATATGCAGGAAATGGCACTGGACATTTTAGGAATTTTTTGCTTGCGTTTGAAATTATGGCGCACTCACAATCCTGAGCCTGCGACCCATATTAGCCTTAAATATCTGATCATGTCTCTGGAACATTTCAATAGGGTGGAGAGGTGCCGTGTAAGCGTCATTGAACCAAAGGTTTTGTACAGGCGTTGTTGAGATTTTGCATGGACAGTGGTCAATGATTGTCTTTTTAGGTCAAGAGTGGATAACCTTCACACACACACACACACACACACACACACACACACACACACACACACACACATTAGCAATCTTTATACCTATGGATGTTTTGCTAGAACAGCTAATAGTGTGGCTAATAGTGCAGTATTTACCTTGAGAGAACCTCTCATATGGAAGCATGATGTACCACATTTTTAGTGTTGGCAGATGAGAATCGTCTACTAACGGCATCGCTATTAATTACATTTTGATAAGCTATTTGCAACATCACTGCCAGAAAAGATACTGAAATTCAGTGAGATTCGGCTGTTATACCGCTACCAGACGTCTGCTACTGAAGAGACCGGAGGGTCAAAATCACGTAATAGGCCGTTCCAGTGCCCGTAGGAGACGATTCTCGTTTGCCAACGATATAAATACGAGTGCTTTCATGCTCAGTGCGTCCATACGAGAGGTTCTCCCAAGATGAATAATTCAGTATTTGGTGTTCTAACAAAACATCCATGTTGAGATGGATATAAAGTTTGCCTTTTGGTATGAATATTACTGTTGTCGCTATTAATTACACATACACACACACACATATATTCAGGAAGTTCAAGCTAAATGTACTGATACCTCGTCTCCTTTTTTCCAGAATATTAGAAAAGTGTTACCTGTATTATGATGACTCGCGCCAGGCGTCAAAATGCCGACATGATGACTGCTACTCAATGTTCTCTGAGATTTTAATCCCTGCAATATCCGGAGCTTCTCATTTAGGCAAAGAGCACATCTCGTTGTTCCTCTGATATACAACGTGGACCTATCCAGAATTTGCCATTTGATGTTACATAGCATCCCTTTTCCTGTTAATTCCCAGACTTGCGTCGCAAAGGCGGTTCTTGTCCTCTTTTCTGAATTTTAAACATTCAGAAAAGAATGTATGTATATATATTTGTAATATAATATGTGACAATTATTCGGTTACCATGATAAAACTCCGAGTTTCGGATGTTGGGGCGGAAACCTGCAGCGCCATCTCTTCGAGTCTTACCATGGCAACCGAATAATTGTCACATATATTATTGCAAATAAATTCCTCTATTTACATAATATCGAGGTCTCTTTCATTCTTTTGTTGTCTTACCATTACTATTAATATATATATATATATATATATATATATATATATATACGGTCTAACGGTTTTAAACATATATATATATATATATATATATATATATATACGGTCTAACGGTTTTAAACATATATATATATATATATATATATATATATATATATATATATATACATATATATACATATATACATATATGTATACATGTATATATATATACATATACATATATGTGTCTGCATGCGTGTGCGTGTGTGTGTCTGTGTGCTTGGGGGACGCAATCATGTTTACATTCAGTTATATATATATATATATATATATATACATACATTCATATCCTGATAGTACATATATATATATATACGTCTCTGTGCGTGTTCGTGCATACACAAGTGTTATACACAAATACACGCTTACATGTATACACACACACACACACACACACACACACACACACACACACACACACATATATGAATATACACACAAACAAACACACATCCAAGGCGCTTGAACTTGGCGAACTGCTCACCTATGTTTTCGTTTTATTTATGTGCCGTTTTAACATTTACAGCAAACATTTTTTTATAACTATTTTATTGACACTTCCCTTTGCTCTTACACACGTCATTCTCCCTCTCTCTCTCTCTCTCCCTCTCTCCCCCACTCTCTCCTCCCTCACCCTTCCCTCCTCTCTTTCTCTCTCTTGTTTCCCCAACTCGCACACTTTTTCTCGATTTTTTCCCCCATCTCGCTCTTCCTCACTTCCTCACGACGCTGAATTTATTTGTCCAACACTACTACCGCCACCATCACCGTCGCCGTCGCCGCCGCTGCTGCTGCTGCTGCTGCTGCTGCAGCTACTACTACTACTACTACTACTACTACTACTACTACTACTACTACTACTACTACTACTACCACCATGAGTGTTGTATATACGTATGTATAGGGCGGCGAGCTGGCGGAAACGTTAGCACGCCGAGTGAAATGCTTAACAGTATTTCGTCTGTTTTTACGTTCTGAGTTCAAATTCCGCCAAAGTCGACTTTGCCTTTCATCCTTAGGGGTCGATAAATTAAGTAACAGTTGCGTACTTTGGTCGATCTAATCGACTAGCCCCCCCCCCCCAAAAAAAAAAAATTGGGGCCTTGTACCTAGAACAGAAAAGAAT
>NC_142929.1:82684312-82731812 GCF_046866305.1 Octopus bimaculoides
AGAATCAATATATTTGAGTTTAACGCCGTGATGCATAGTTGTCTACTTAAATAATTTAGAATTTACTAACTTTCAGTCGTCAAGCTACCCCATTACTCTAAAAATTCTGTCACCGACTTCCGCACAAGGAAATAAGAATTAAATAAAAAAATTTACAAATATTGGTCCGGAGTAGCCTTGGCTGAGGAAACAAACAACAATGTCAAGAGTCCCTTTACCCACCATCCCAGTGGGTCCAGTTTCTTATGAACACAGGTTTGTCTTAAAGGAGAAGGTCTGCTATAACGAAGCACAATAGTGATAGGCATATTCATGTTCGAATCTATCGGTACGTATAAAGAATGCATATTTAAGTCATCGGTTTGATCGTGGCTGTTGATCGTGCGTATATTGTTTATTCACAAAGCTTAATTTCAGATTGCAATAATAATAATAATAATAATAATAATAATAATAATAATAATATCAATACGCTAACTTCTTGTCTTTGTACGTACGTACCTGGGGTGTGTGTCACTTATTTCAAAGGAAGAGGTAAAAAGGTTGGAGGGAGAGGTACAAAGAAAAAGACAAATAAAAGGTATTAAGCAGAGAAAGTATAGTTGAAGTGAGTGGCAAAGCAGGAGAGAGGAGGGACAGAGAGGAAGTGAGGCAGAGAGAGAGAGAGAGAGAGAGAGAGAGAGAGAGAGAGAGAGAGAGAGAGAGAGAGAGTGAGAGAGAGAGAGAGAGAGTAAGTGAGTGAGAGAGACGGTGAGTGTTAACTGAAAGGTAGGTGGCGTTCGTTTTGTGTTTTTAAATGTTTATCAGTGTTTACAGACTAGATTGATACATACATCGACAGAAAAGTAGATACATAGATCAAAAGTAAAGCAGGTACATAGATAGGCGCAGTGTGGTAAGTAGGATGCAGTACCAGACAGTGGCTCTCATGGCTTCTGATCTTAATTGATTGCAAGTGTTGTCATGTACATTGTTTTGTCTTGGTATAAAAGATGGGCTACAGCAAATGTTCTGCTCAGTACCACAGATTTGCTTGTCAGCTGTTTGACCATAACCAGTTGAGCATGTCCCTTGGTGACTGATGATATGTGCATCTCTGATCATGAGCAGTAGAAGTGGGGAAGCATCATAGTCATGTGTTGAGAGGAATTCTTTGGGGGTTGAATAATTCCCCTTTGGAAACATGGGAGTTTTGCTCAACATCCTTAAACCTTATTCAGGGACCTTTTGAGCGGGATGGGCTACTCGACCTGAAGAAAATTCTAGCTGGGCCCCACCTGCGAGGTCATGCGCTGTTTATTTTGATATGAGATCACCATGTCGCGCACATATGGTTGTGATGCATGTGCCTGGTGTACCCCTATCAGACGGTTAGTCATGATGGGTATAATGGGCTTCGTATATTTTACCCCAGTGTTACTTTGGTGGCATGCACCGCTCTCTCACTCAATATAATAATAATAATAATAATAATAATAATAAAGTCCCAGAAAACGAGAAAGCAACCATACTCTGGGATATGCCAATACACACAGATAGAGAAATTAAGGAAAATAGACAAGATATAGTTGTCAAAGATCATGAAGAAAAAAAATGCTTTCTAATTGATGTATCAATACCAGCAGATGACAACGTTTCTCTAAAAGAAATGGAAAAACTTTCAAAATACAAAGACCTGGAAATAGAGATAACTCGAATGTGGAATCTAAAAACAGAAACAATTCCTATCATAGTAGGTGCCTTAGGTATAATAAAAAAATATTCAGACAAATACATAACAAAAACACCAGGACTTACAAATATATATAACATACAGAAAATTGCACTACTGGGTACTGCACACATTCTACGCAAAACACTTTCAATACAGTAAACATAAGAGCACCACAGCAAACCACAGCACATACCCAAGGCGCACAGAGCTGCGCTCGGTAGTGAAGTGAAAGCACGTTATAAAAATAAAACTACTGAACAACAATAATAATAATAATAATAATAATAATAACAACAACAATAATGGGAAATCTCAAAAAATCAACCACATTCTCTTCATAGATGATTTGAAGCTGTATGGCAAGGACGAGTTCCTTGGTGAACACAGTCCACTGTTTTAGTGCTGATATTAGAATAGAATTCGGACTCAAAAAGTGTCGTATAATGTACCTGAAAAGAGGCAAGGTACAGTCCCTAACAGGGAGAGAATTACCAATAGAGAACAAATTAAACAAATTGAAAAGGAAGGCTAGAAATACCTTGGCATACTAAAGTTCCACAAAATTATGGAGAAGGAAATGAAAGAACAACTAAGGATGGAGTATCTCCGAAGACTAAGATGGAATAAAATCCAAGCAGCTAATACATGAGTGATAGCATCACTTCGGTATGGAGCTGGAATTATAAAATGACAAAAGAAAGCACTGATGAAAATGGATATGAAAACAAGAAAAAAATGTTGACTACACGGAGCCTTCCTCCCTGAGAGTGACAACGATAGGCTGTACTTGTCCAGAAGAAAGGATGGGAGAGACTTAATCAACTGCCAAGATTATATCGAAGCAGAGGGAAACAGCTAAGGGTGGTATGTAAAAATTACTGTGAAACATGTGAAAAAGGCCGACGCCATTAAAATTGATAATTGTGTAAAGAAAGAAAAGCTTAAAGAAGAAAAGAACACAAAAAAGAAACAGCATAGAAGAAAAAATGTACGGTCAGTTTGCAAGAGATACAAATGCCAAGACAGATATAGAAGACCGGTAGCTATGGATGAGGAGGAGTGACCTAAAGATAGAGACAGAAGCACTTATGTGCGCAGCTCAAGAACAAGCGTTAAGGACTATGTGAAGCGCAGAATCGACAATTCTACCGACAGCGACAAATGCAGAATGTGTGGTAAGAGGGATGAAACGGTATGTCACATCGTTAGCGAATGCCCGAAATTGGCACAACGCGAATAGAAAAAAACATGACAATGTGGCAAGAATGATCCATTGGGAGCTCTGTGAAGATCACGGCCTACAAACACAGAAGGCGTCACCGAGAATGAAAATTGCAAAATCCTGTGGGGTACAATGATCCAGTGCTATCACCCGACCATACATCGGAAACCGGACATTGTTGTGATGAATAGAAAAGAAAGAACATGTATGATAATCGACATAGCATGTCCCGATAACAACAGGATCAAAGAGAAGGAAGAAAAATTGAACAACTATGATGATATGAAGTGGGAAATACAAAGGTTCTCATTGAGGAGAGTAGACATGGTACCAATAGTAATTGACGCACTTGGAAGTATCACTACTCAACTATCAACATGGCTGAAAAAGATTGGTCCAAATGCAAAGATAGAACACCTACAAGAATCAACAAGAATTCTTCGCAGAGTTCTTGAAACATGACCAGTAAACAAGTGTCACCTTAGTCTGCTGGCTGTGGACAGCTGACACTTTCCATCATACCCAGCAAAATAAGCTGTGAGTTTTCATCAAATAATAAAAATGATAAATAAGATGCCCTGATGCAGTACCAGGCAGTGACTCTCATGGCTTCTGATCTTAACTGAATGGAAGTGTTATCATATACATTGTTTTGCCTTGGTATAAAGGATAGGCTACAGCAAATCTGCTCCATACCACAAATTTGCTTGTGAGTTGCTTGGCCTCGATCACGAGCAACTGACGATATGTGAATCCTTGATCACGAGTGGCGGTGCATCATAGTCATGTGTTGAGAGGAATTCTTTGGGATTTGAATAATTCGCCTCTGGAAACATGGGTGTTCCGAACATCCTTA
This sequence comes from Octopus bimaculoides, assembly GCF_046866305.1. Lineage (NCBI taxonomy): Eukaryota > Metazoa > Mollusca > Cephalopoda > Octopoda > Octopodidae > Octopus > Octopus bimaculoides. Next base: position 82,688,105 of record NC_142929.1, read on the forward strand.
AACAAACGTTATTCAAGGACCTTTTGAGCAGGATGCACTACTCATCCTGAAGAAAATACTAACTGGGTCCCACTTGTAAGGTCATGCGCAATTTATCTTGATATGAGATCACCATATCGCGCGCATATGGTTGTGATGCAAATTCCTGGTGTACCCTAATCAGACGGGTAGTCATGATGGGTATATTGGGCTTCGTATATTTTACCCAATGTCACTTTGATGGCATGCACTAGTCTCTCATTCAATAATAATAATAATAGTAATAATAACAACAACAACAACATCAACAACAACAACAGCAACAGCAATAACTAACGCAGAGGATAATCAAACCTCGTAGCTCTTCCTTACGCATCAGACGTGCTTGTTGAAATTTTCGTACTATTGTAGCTATACGAAACATTATTTTTATGTATGGGAAGAATCATGATTAATAACGTCTATAAACACATCTATTGTTGTTAGTCTTTCTTAGTTCTTAACGCTCCCTTGTTTACTTTCTGCCATCGACATGCAACATATTAACTTACACAGATTGTTTGTCTGTTGCTGTTTCAACTACTTTGTTGTGTGGAGCTAAATGTCCTTCTAGCTATGAGCAGTTTAGCACAATATTCCATCTTAATTTGATGTTTAACCTCGAATTAAATCCACTGGGTTATCAACAAAATATCGTTTAGTATTTTATCTGCCTCAAAAGGCGGTGAGCTGGCAGAATCGTTAGCATACCGGACAAAGTGTTCAGTAACATTTCGTCCGCTTTTATGTTCAGAGCTCAAACTCCACCGAAATCGATTTTGCCTTTCATCCCGTCGGGGGCGGTTTGAATAATTACTAGTTGGTCACTGGGGTCGACGTAAACGACTTACTTCCTCCCCTTAAATTGCAGGTCTTGTGTCAAAATTTTAACGGCTAAACAACTACTGAATACTTCGGTAGCAGCTTTGAAAGGATCCGTTTAAACTTGAAGAGATAACCACACATCCAGTTCTTCTTATTGATGTGTTTTGCGTTCCTAGACGCTAGAAAAAGCAAATTGCTTACGATGTTTAGAAGATCGAAACGTTAGGTAGAGCACATCTTTTGAACCATTAAATCCTCAGAGATTAATAGAAAACTTTGAAAATTTTAGAAAATTCGGCTGCCGGCTGTTCAAACATCAAGCGGTACCTTCGCAACTGCACTCACTCACTCACTCACACACACACACATACATACACACACACACACACACACACACACACACACACACACACACACACACACACACACACACACAACAAACACAGGCAGACACACACACGCGCGCGCGTCGAGCCAATGAAAATTGTGATCACCAAATGAACTTACAAGAAATGGTAGGCAATTTAATTAAAGGAAGACAGATTGCACAATGTAGTCCAAGAGATCTCTTAAACTACGACAGATATGGTAGGTGAGGCCTTCATCATGGTTCTGCACGATCAGGTTGGTTCGGAACTAAACGACAGCATACACACAGGCATTTGTTTGTTTGCATATGGATTGAATGAAGTTCCGAGGTGTTGCATACTCACAGACATGCATCAAAATACTTCCTTTAACGAACACACACACACATGAGTGCAAGTTATATATATAGTTATATATACACTTTTATCTTTAAATATTTCACTCAGGCGTAGCGATGCTAATAACCTGGTATCAGAACTCACTATACACATGCTTCACATACATCCACACACATATTAATACGTTCACACGTATACATTATTCTTTTCTGTATAACTTTGTCCCCTAGTCCGTCTTGTAATGCATATGTGTGTGTGTGTGTGTGTGTGTACACTTTTCTTGACTACCTCTTACTGCCTGCCTGTCTGATTGACGTAAAGCCGGTTTAATCGAAAGATAACATGTTAAGCTTATTGGGAGAACAGATGCCGTTAATGGTAGTGGTGGTGGTGGTGGTGGTGGATATGCCATAATGGTGTTGGTGGTGATGGCGGTGATGGTAATGATGGTGATAGCAGTGGTTGTGGTAGTGATGATGGTAATATCGTTAGTGGTGGGATTGGTGACAGTTCTGGTGATGGTGTTGGTGTTTGTGGTGGTGGTGGTGTTTGTGGTGGTGGTGGTGGTGGTAATAGTGGTTTTGGTAGTGGTGGTAGCAATGATCGTGATAGCGGCCGTGGTGATGTAGATGGCGCAGTGGCGGAGGTGACGGGGGTGTGGAGAGCGATAGTGATGGTGATGGTAGTGGTGGTAGTGGTAGTAGCGGAGGTGAAAATATTCCTGCAATATTGCTCAAAGTGCTTTTGGCGCCGGTCGCGTAATTAATTTTGGCGTCATCGAGGTTCTGCAGTGATTGTTGTTGTTATTGTTGTTAATGTTGTTGATGTTGTTGTTTTAGCCCTGGGGTAATTCTGATCGGCCAGACCTATGATCAGATACCTTCCAGCTGTGACAATCCTATGTCGTTGTGTTTCAAGTGCGACAATGTCCCATGTGCCTACTTCATTTAAGATGATATACTAGTATGATTGGATGGGTATTTAGCTACCTATTTTCAGGAGATCGAGTCACCGTGTACAGGTTGTAGTGTCAGTGATTGTTTAGCCCTAGTTCAATCTCGATTGTAACAGACCTATGTTCAAAGGCTTTCCAAACGTAACAATCACTTTCAAATTCATTATCGAATGTTTCTTTGTCGAGGGAGAAGACTGTGATTTACGAGAGACACTTGGTTGTTATTTTTAGCAATTGGCAAACTATCTAGTTGGCTCACGCGTATGTTTCCGGTGTGTGATAGTCGTGATTTCATAGTTTCTGTTTCCTTAGTAAAATATATATAATGTGTATGCAATATATATATATATATATATATATATATATATATATATACTAGCAGAGATACCCGGCGTTGCCCGTGTTACATGCAATTGAAAAATGAGACTTTTCTGTTATATTTTCTGTAAGGAACTGGAATACATATGATTCGAATTTCATCAAAATTGCACATGAGGGTTCTTTCCCTCTTTACACACCCTAAAAGAATTCTAATCATGAGACATGTATCCCATACTATTGATCTTTATGCGCATATTCCAAAATTTCAGTCTTCTGGAACCTGTGAAAAAGATTTTGCTCCTGCAAAATGGAGCTCATGGAGCTCTAAAATGTGGGAATGAAGGCCCCTATTGGGGGTGGGGGTGTTAATGTCAACCAGAGAAGTTGAATTGTTGGGAAATGTTTTTACTTGGGTCTTATAGTATGCCTGTATATATGTGAGAGTATAGTCTCACTTTAATAGTTTCAGTATGAAATTGAAAATATTAAAGTGAAAATATTTGAAATTACAGTAGCGACATGTTATTGTTTCCCTTTTGACAGGTAATACTGAAATAGTGGAATAGTTTCAGTGTTAGAGTGAAAGTATCTGACATTACAGTAGAGTGATGTTATTGTTTCATTTTTGACACATAATACTGAAATAGTGGAAGAGATAAGATATTGCTGTGGGCTCGAACTATGCAGGCAGCTGAAAATTGTGGGAGTTAAGGCCCCTATCGGTGATGGATGTATTAATGTCAACCAGAGAAGTTTAATTGTTGGGAATCTTTTTAACTTGTGTGTAATATGTATTGTTTGAATTTCTTTAAAATAGGAAATATATGTATGTTCACTGGGTTTGTAAAAGAGAGCAAAGCTACAGGAAAGCAAAAGACGAATGATCACGATAATCAGTCAGCTACCGTAGCCTAGTCGTTACTACTCCCCAATGTAGGATTCCTCACCATACAGTTGACAGGTACAGCTTTAAGATGCATTATGGATCTATAGCAATTGGAAGGGCATGACTCAATAGAAACAACAATGTGTGACGTTTGGAGTAAAGGGAAATGAAAGTGTCGCCTCTGGAGTTTGCAAATGACCACTCTACCGATAGGTAACTGGGCAGAAAATATTTACAATCAATAAATGTCTTCGAACAACCAGTCACTCATCTGGGAAGGCCTTGAAATCAATGTTACCAACTGGGGACTATATGTGTCGCAGTGGTAATTAAAAGACTCAAAGGAGGTCTGCAACGAAATAGTTTTACTCATCACTTTGCAAGTGAATCAGTGGAAGCAAAGATGAGTCTCATTTACTTGACAATTTATGCACCACATTGCAGAAATCACAATGTAAGTATATCTGAAAGTATAGTCTTACACTGTTGTACCGTTGAATTACAAATAATGCTCATCTGTTATGTTCGGGTGACCCTATAGCTACCAATGGTACAACTGTATTCGTCTTTGCTTAGGAAAAATGCCTAAATTGTGGGTGTGAAGTCCCCATGAAGGGGTCTTTGTAACTTCTAAGAAGAAAAACTTTTAGAAATATTATTTTATTTGTGTGTAATCTGTATGGTTAAAATTTCATCAACATCAAAAATATATGAATTTTCATGGAGGTTATGGCCATTATGCATAGAATATAATTTCCAAATTTCTTAAAGATCCATTCAATACTTTTGACGTAGTTTTGGATAAGAAAACAAATGTGTTTGTGTGCATATATATGTGTGTGTGTATGGGTGTATATATGTATAGATATCTGTATGCATTTATATATGTGTACATATTAGATGTACACCTATATATATACATCTACACACATGTATACATATACATGTATGCATATAGATCTATATCTATATATATATATCTATACATATACGTGTACATATACATCTCTCTCTCTTCCTCTCTCTCTATCTCTCACTCTCTCTCTCTCTCTCTCTCTCTCTCTCCCCTGTATATATATATATATATATATATATATATATATATATACACCGTTAAAGTGAAAGTATCTGTCATTACAGTATCGAAATGTGATTGTTTCAGTTAGTGGAATAGTTTCATTTTTAAAGTGAAAGTATTTGACATGAGTGTTTTTGTTTCACTTTTGACACGTAATACTTAAATAGTGGAGGAGATATTATGTTGCCGTGGGCTCGAACTCTGCAAGAAGTTAAAAAAATTTTCTGACTAAAACACAACCTAAGTAAGACATGTGTAAAATTTGAATGAAATTGGTTGTGTAGTTCTCGAGTTTTAGGGAAACACACACACACACACACACACACACACACACACACACACACACACACACACACACACACACACACATTCTCATTTATATGTATATATATATATATATATATATATATATATAGATAGATAGATAGATAGATAGATAGATAGATAGATAGATAGATAAATAGATAGATAGATAGATAGATAGATAGATAGATAGATAGATAGATAGATAGATAGATGGGTTTTATGTCCATAAAGCGCTGGCTGCATAACCATTTTGTTCAATACAATACGGTGAATGCACACAAAAAAAGTAAAGACAACCAACATTGATTTACCAAAATGTTATCAAAGAAGGCGATGTCAGCAATAAGATAATTATATAACACCCAGTACGAAGACTTCCGTCAAAGAGATACGTTACGTCCTTAGGCAGCCATGTATGGCGGATGAAAGACGACAGAACCCCCACACGTAATATCATGGAAGATCCTAGAAAATCAAGACCCCTACATAAATGGCACCAAGCCTTGTAAACTGTGCATAGCCGAAGAAACGAGGATATTAAAGCGCACCCTCGACCCGGAGATCATCCTTAACTCCAGGACATCTATATCTCCTAGGATCTACAAGCCAACATGATCAATTAATAGCGGTCAAAGGGAGACAATCCCTTGTTGTTGGCAGTAATGAAGTAGTTTCCTCATTCATTTTCTAGAGAGACGGGTTTTAGAGTTTGAAGAAAAGCTGTAAAGTTAAGCGGTTTATGTATGTATACATATATGTATCTATATATGTATCAATGTATGTGTGTGTATATATATATATATATATATATATATATATATATATATATATATATATATATATATATATATACATATATATATATCAGAAATGGAAAAACAAAACATTAAATTGAACACTTATAAATTCAATTCAAGTTAAATTATTTATACAAACAAACGACACTTCTATGTATGTGTGTATGTATGTATGTATGTATCTATGTATCTATGTATCTATGCATGTATCAATGTATGTACATATATATATATATGTATGTATATATATATGTATATATATGTATGCCAGGGTCTACGATTTGGTGGTAATTACATCACTCAATCCCTTCATGAACTTATTAGTGCATTCTGGAGGGATGGTGCAATCCCCAAGGACTGGAAGGATGCAATTATTCTTCCTCTATATAAAGGAAAAGGAGCCAGAACAATGTGTGGTAATTACAAAGGTATTGCTCTATTATCAGCTGTTGGCAAGGTCCTGGCAAATATTCTTCTTACCCGTCTGAATGGGTGTCTCGTAAATGATGTCCTATCTGAATCTCAATGTGGCTTCCGATCTGGTAGAGGGACAATGGATATGATTTTCACAGCAAGACAGATGCAGGAGAAGTGCTATGAGCAGAATATGGATTTTGTCCAGGTATTCATTGATTTAGCAAATGCCTTTGATACTGTAAATAGAGCCTTTCTATGGAAAATACTTGGCAAACTTGGATGTCCGGATCACTTTGTACCTATAATTAAATCATTTCATGATGGGATGGAGGCTTGGGTCAATGTTGGTGGTGGCATGGCGGGACCCATTCCTGTAGAGAATGGTGTCAAGCAGGGTGACATACTTGCCCCAACTCTCTTTTCTTTGTACTTTGCTGCTGCTTTTACTCATGTTTTTGCTAAGGTTAGCTCTCTGGGAATATATGTCAGATATCGATTTTCTGGCCGCCTCTTTAATCTTCGCCGATTTGCTGCCAATTCAAAGGTTCTCCAGTCTATTATTCGTGACCTCTTTTATGCAGATGACTGACTTAGTCACTCATACAGTGGATGACATGCAAATACTCATGAATTGCATTTCTGCTTCTTGCAAGGCATTTGGACTTGGCATTAGCCTGGACAAGACTGTTGTAATGTCCCAGCCTGCACCAGGAAATCCATATGTGAAACCAGCTATCTTGGTTGAAGGAACAATTCTGAAGGTAGCAGACAAGTTTGTCTACCTGGGCAGCACACTCAGCAGTTCTTGCTCCCTGGATGAGGAAATATCTTTCAGGTTTCAGAGAGCAACTAATTCCTTCCAGTCTCTCCAGTCTCGTGTCTGGTCCCAGCATGGCATCGCAAGGCAAACAAAAGTTGCTGTGTACCGTGCATGTGTACTGGCATCGCTCCTCTACTCATGTGAGACATGGACTCTGCACAAACGTCAGGTAAGGGTCCTTGAACGCTTTCATCAGAGATGTCTCAGGCACATTCTCAATGTTGGCTGGGCCTCAAAAATTCCAGACACACAGATCCTGAGGACAGCTGATATCTTGAGTATTGAGGTGATGGTGCATAAGTACCGGTTACGTTGGACTGGACACTTTATTAGAATGAAGGATAGCAGGATTCCTAAGCAGATGCTATATGGAGAATTTGTGAATGGAAGGAGACTCCGGCAGAAACCAAGGCTGCGCTTTAAGGACCGTGTCAAGTCCTCATTAAAAGCCTGTGATATGCAGGACACTGACTGGGAGAACAGTGCCTGTCATCGCCACGGATGGAGGAAGCAGGTTAAGGAGGGGATCGACACTTTTGAAAGAGCACGTATCCAGCATGAAGAACTTAAGCGAGCTGCACGAAAGCGCACGGCTCATATAGTGAATGGGGAAAGCTTAATCTGCAATGTTTGCAGTCGTGTATACTTGTCAAGAGCAGGGCTCATTAGCCACCAACGGAGCCGCAAATGCAAAATATAAGTTAGTCCTAGAGCGCACAATATTCCTGAAGGTCGGCAATGTTCTTCCTTGGTCAGGAGTGGACGGCCATCATCATCATCATCATATATATGTATATGTATACACACGCACACACACACGCGCGCGCGCGCGCGCGCATATATATATATATATATATATATATATATATATATATATATATATATATAATATGTTTATATATATGTGTGTGTGTGTATGTGTGTGTGTGTGTGTGTGTGTGTGTGTGTGTGTGTGTGTGTGTGTGTGTGTGTGTGTGAATAAGAAGCAAGAAGACTGGAACATGCTAGCAATACCAAAGACCTGCACTGCGTAATTGAATTTCATTTTTTATTCTACTGAAATTTTGAGAGTTCCCTCCCTTGCCGCTAGAGGGGAAAGGTGTTTTACATTTACAGTACAGAATTTTCACCTAATTACGGTTATAATTTCTTGTAATTAAGCATTATTTTGGGTTAGCCTCATGAAACACGGCTGGCTAAACATAACTAAATATTTTCCATGCAGAAGGCACCCACGGGATATTTCAAACGGCTTAATCAGTGGACTATCTTCATACTGAGTCTATAGACTCTCTAATTACTTCTGTGGCCAGCTAGCAGCATGTTGACTCACTTTCACTGACGAGGTATAAAAATCACGAAACATGCCACCATAGCTACGAAAAATCAGACCTTTATATACGGCATAGTTTAATTTGATATTTTATCAGTATCAGGAGTTGATTCCCTTGTCCTGTTTGAAAATAGATTTTCATTAGCGCTAATGAATTTTTCTTCTTATCACAATTATAATTTCAGTTGGCGTGATCATTGTGTAGGGTTTTGTGTAAGGTTATTCTTAGTGCTGACTCCACCACTGTAGAGCAATTTCTCTTATTCTTAATTTTATTGATATTTTTGTTGATTTCATTCTTATGCGATGTTAACCACATATTTTTGTGTCCTTATAATTCGTCTTTGTTTTGATTGTCGTCAATGATTCCTACCTAGTGGCTAATAAAAGAAACCATTATTATTATTATTGTTATTATTATTATTATTGTTCAGTAGTTTTATTTTTATAACGTGCTTTCACTTCACTACCGAGCGCAGCTCTGTGCGCCTTGGGTATGTGCTGTGGTTTGCTGTGGTGCTCTTATGTTTACTGTATTGAAAGTGTTTTGCGTAGAATGTGTGCAGTACCCAGTAGTGCAATTTTCTGTATGTTATATATATTTGTAAGTCCTGATGTTTTTGTTATGTATTTGTCTGAATATTTTTTTATTATACCTAAGGCACCTACTATGATAGGAATTGTTTCTGTTTTTAGATTCCACATTCGAGATATCTCTATTTCCAGGTCTTTGTATTGTGAAAGTTTTTCCATTTCTTTTAGAGAAACGTTGTCATCTGCTGGTATTGATACATCAATTAGAAAGCATTTTTTTCTTCATGATCTTTGACAACTATATCTGGTCTATTTTCCTTAATTTCTCTATCTGTGTATATTGGCATATCCCAGAGTATGGTTGTTTTCTCGTTTTCTGTGACCTTTTCTGGCGTGTGTTTATACCATCTTTTTTCTGTTGTTATTCCATAGTGTTGACATAGCTTCCAGTGTATATAGGTCCCAGCTCTGTCGTGTCTGTGAATATATTCCTTCTTAGCCAGGACTGGGCAGCCAGAGATAATATGATTTATTATTTCTTGTCCATCTCCACATATTCTACAGTTACTTGTTATATTTCTTTTCATTATGTGTTTTTTGATAATTTCTGGTGGGGAGGCTCTGGTCTTGTGCAGCAATTAAAAATCCTTCAGTCTCTGCTTTGAGTCCTGAGCTTCTCAGCCATTGCCGGGATTTTTCTTTGTCTATTTCTTTCGCATTTAGTTTAGCCCAGTATTTACCATGTACGGACTTTTCTTGCCATCGTTTTATCATGGTCCGTTGCTGTTCTAGTTTTAGTTTGGATTTCATTTGTTTTATGGCTTTTGTTGTTTCTTCTTCTTCTTCTTCTTCTTCTTCTTCTTTCTTCTTCTTCTTCTTCTTCTTCTTCTTCTTCTTCTTCTTCTTCTTCTTCTTCTTCTTCTTCTTCTTCTTCTTCTTCTTCTTCTTCTTCTTCTTCTTCTTCTTCTTCTTCTTCTTCCTCGAATTTGTTAGGTAGATTGATTTCTTGTTTGTATGTGTCAGCTTCCTTAAATACTGAAAAGAGTTTTTTGTTTTGCTCGTGTTTTGTGGCTATTTGTATTAGTTTCCCTTGCTTCTGGAGTAGGTATTTTTGCAGTCCAATGGTGGTTATTTTATAATAGTTTTCGAGCTGTATAAGACCCCTGCCACCTTCTGTGCGTTGTATATATAGCCTTTCTATGTCAGATTTTGGGTGGTGCATCCTATATCCTGTCATTATTTTTCTTGTTTTCCTGTCTATTTTACATAGTTCGTTTAGTGTCCAGTTAAGGATGTTGTAGCTGTAGCTTATAACTGGGACAGCTAAAGTGTTGATACCCATTATCTTGTTTTTAGCATTGAGCTTTGTTTTTAGTATTGATCTAACTCGTCTATAGTACTCTTTCTTTATTTTTTTCTTTCATTTGTGTGTGTTGTGTTCTATCTAGTTCATTGACTCCTAAATATCTGTATGGTTGGCTTTCGTCTAGTTCTCTTATTTCATTGGCTTTATCTAGTGTTATATTGCTACTTTTAACTAATTTTCCTCTTTTCAGGGTTGCTTTGGCACATTTTTCTAATCCGAATTTCATATCTATTTCCTTGGTAAAGCCGTGTACTGTCTGTAGTAGTGTTTCTAGCTCTTTGTCGTTTTTAGCATATAATTTTAGGTCATCCATATATAGAAGGTGGCTGACTGTTTTTCCGTAGCATTTGTAACCGCATCCAGTTCTATTTAGCAATTCTGTTAAAGGTGTGAGTGCCAGGCAGAACAGGAGTGGAGAGAGCGTGTCTCCCTGGAATATTCCTCTTCTAATGGGGATGGCTTTCGTTTTCACAAGTCCCTCTTTTGTTTCGAGCTGTAGCACTGTCTGCCATTTGTTCATTGAGTGCTCTATGTATTTTATGATAATTGGTACCACCTTGTTTATGGCTAGTGTTTCCAGAATCCACGTGTGGGGAACACTGTCGAAAGCCTTTTGGTAGTCCACCCAGGCCATACTGAGGCCTTTCTTCTTTCTGCGGCTGTCTTCAGTTATGGCTTTATTGATCAATAATTGATCTTTACAGCCGTATGAGCCCTTGCAGCATCCCTTCTGCTCTTCTGGAAACAGGTTGTTATTTTCCAGGTGTTTACTCACTCTCTGCGATATTATTGCAGTAAAGGCTTTGTAGATCGTAGGGAGACAGGTTATAGGTCTATAGTTTTGTGGTTTCTCCGTTTCCGTGGATTTGGGGATAAAGATGGTTTTCCCTTTTGTGAGCCATTCAGGCATTGTGTCTGGATCTGCTAATATGTTGTTAAAGTTTTCTGCCAGCTTTTTATGCATTCCTGGCAGGTGTTTTAACCAGAAATTGGGGATCTTGTCGTGTCCAGGTGCCTTCCAGTTGCTTAGTCTTTGCAGTGTCTGGGTGACCTCTTCAGTTGTTATAGGGGCCCAGAGTTGCTCAGGTGCTAAGTTCGTTGTTTTAATGGTCCTTTTCTGGGGTTGTTGCTTCACCGACCATATTTGTTTCCAGAATTTCTCTAGTTCTTCTGCTGTTGGTGCTGAAGTAATGTCTATTTTATTTTTACCCAGTTCTTGGTAGAGTTTTTTGGGGTTGGATTTGAACTGTTTGTTTTGTTCAAAGAAACGTTGGCGTTTCTCATACCGGCGGATCCTTTGTGCTTTGGCAAAGATGTCTTGCTTTAGTTTTTCTTTTGCCTCAGGTAAGTCTTTTTCTGTAATGCTGTATTTGTACAGTATCTTTGTTTTCTTCTTGTTACTTAGTAGTGTTGATTGTTTACTAATTTCGTTGAGAATCGATAAATCTTTTCTCTTTTTTAAAATTTTGTTCTGGATGTTATTTATCCACAAGGTCTGTTTGGGTGGTAGAACTCCTGTTCGGATGGGTTTAAGTGAGTATCCTGCTTCTTTTTCTTCTTTTGTGGCTTCAGTGGCTGCCGCATATATTATGTCATTTAGCTCAGTGATATTGCCTGTTGTTTCTGTGGTTGTTAGTTCCGTGACGGCCAGGTTTATGCTATTTATTATTGATGTTGTTTTATCGTCTATTTTGATTTTTGGGAGATATAATCTGTGGTCCATTCTAAGAATGGCATACGAAATATGTGATAACATATGAATGATGAAGTCCTGATACAGGGGAAACTCCAGCGAAGGCCAATCAAGAACCTCATAGATCCAGTATTATCCAAACCACCAAAAGCACGAGCCCTCTTGCCTGCTCTCCAATCTACAGGCGCATACTTAGAGTAAGGCCATTCACTCTAACCATTTTTGTCACAGTCATCCATCTTTTCACGAATTCACTGGGTGGAAGCACTTCCCTCTCTACCTTCACTTTCCTTTCCAAGTGGAACTTAAAAATGTTGGTGAAAGCTCTACTTTGTTAGAGATGAGTGGTAGGGTGATTCTCACGAAGGATTCAGCCGTGAGTCGGATTCGCCCCACACACGATAACAGCTGTTCGACATAACTCCACAAGTAAGCAATACTCAGACACTGCACGAATGCATGCAGAAGGTTTTCGTCACTCTGCGCTCATCTCGGTGTCGCAGTGGAGCGCTGCCAGTCCAGGGATTTCTGGAGTTATCCATTGTAGCACCGGGCCTAAAAGTTCTCCGAAACAGGCCATCTTTACCCCGAGAACGTTATCGCTCTTATCCCCCAACAGATTTCTATATATTGCTACTGTAGAACTTCCTTCGACTGCATTGCTCGACTAGTAGAAGACAGTGAGCGCCTGGTGACACTCCAGATGCCAAGCGCCTAATTTTTGTCTTTTCTTGACCTAGGATTGCAGCTCCATCAAAGATATGAGCTGCGGGAAGGCGTGTCTAACAAAATACAAACTAGCAACCATGGATACTAAGCCCGCCTTCAAGAGGGTGTTGGCAACAGACTGCTTGACCAGAAGAACTCATCCTATCCACAGAAAGCAGGGAAGTAAACGCTCCAGTTCGGCCAAACGTCGAGTGGAGCAAGGCATAACGGTCAGGCGGTAAGTTATTAAGGAAGTGATGTGAGCATTCGCCACCTCTACTTGACCTTTCTGGAATAATTTCTTCTCAGTCCATTTTTGAGTGGGACTGGCCAACCTGCTTGAAACTTGATCTCAGTTCTTGTTCACCTGGAGATCCCGGCCAAACCTGAGCAATTTCACCAGTCAGTCTGTCCATCGACCTAATATGCTCTTTGTTAGTACAGGCTTGCTTCTCCAGTTGCCGAGCCACAAGCCTATCAACTTCTTTGGATTTATCTTAGCTCCTACCATCGCCTTGTATTTCTTTAAAATGGAGTCGACTAATATTATCGTGATATCAACCACATATGCCGACATAGCTCTTCCGCATCCTAGTTCGAAATGGATGCTCTTCAAGTGATCTAACTTCCGCAAAGGCTCGCGCGCCAGATTGGACAGAAGAGATGAGAGAGGACAACCTTGACAGATCGAGATATGCAACGGTTCTGAGAGGCGACCATTTGCTTTTACTACCGAGCAACCGCCAGTGTACATTGCTGCGATCCAGCCGCTGAAAACGGGTCTGAAACAGGCTGCTTTCAGGATTATTGCCAAGTAGCGATGATCGACCCTATCGAAAGCTTCGGACAGATCCAAACTGATCTGGGCTCCACCGATTCCAGATTTATTGCCCATTCTCTCTATGGTGTAATGCAGGAGGTGGAGGTTGTCGTAGATGGATCTATTGGGGATCACACATGTTTGAGCTTCTCAGACCAAACCATCTACCACAAGCACCAACCTCTTTGCAAACACCTCGGCCAACATTTTACACTCAGCATTTAGCAGGGTTATAGGACGGAAATTGTCTATAATAACTCCTGTATCGGTGTCCTTACTCAGCAAAGTTAACACGCTTCGGCTCACAGACCTGAGAATTCTTCTGTTTTGCTGCCAGTCACCAAACAGATATAGCATATAACCATAAAACTTACAGGGCAGACCGTCCAAACCGGACTATTTGTCTCTCATGCAATCACTCTCGTATCTCAGTTGCTTTTATTCACCTCTCACAGCGTTTGTAGTCTTTTCGCTTCGGGAATACCACCATATTTATTGGAGAAAACAAAGGGACAGGTTTCTCATCTACGTAATTTCGAGTGGCAGATGGTCTGTGTTCTTTTGAGGTGGGTGTCCCTTGAAAGGTTCTGGGAATGAAATTTTGTTTTCGATTTTCTGAAGAGTAATTTCACTCTTTGGAAAGTTGTTCAAGAGAGTGTGGCAAACTTGGCTTGATGGTCTTATTAGCATTCTCACCATAGAAGTTTTGGAGGTCAATTTTTCAAATTCTTCCCCTTCAATAACAACAAAAACAATAAGAACAACAACGATACTGCTGCTGCTGCTGCTGCTGCTGATGATGATGATGATGATGATGATAGAAAATTAGGAGAGAATAATACAAAAGTGTTAGAATAATATTAAACACTGAACTCAATGCTAGAAATAAGGTAAGAGGGATAAATACGTGAGCCATACAAGTAAAAAAAAAAAAAACAGGAAACTATTAACAGCATACCGAAGTCACCGCCCAAAGTAGAGACAGAATATATTTACCTCACTCAGAAGAAGGTCGTGGCCTGACACAGATAAATAACTGCTTAGAATAACAACAGTTGAACTTGAAAGTACTCCGAAACAAAAAATGAACGACTATTATATGTAATAAAGTAACACAAAACACACACACACACACACACACACACACACACACACACACACACACACACACACACACACACACACACACACACAAAGGCGACAAAGTACAAAACAGAAACAAAATACACTAAAACACAAATCTTAGATAACAACGCAGCAGAAATGGCTAAAGGGACAAAAACCAACATGAAAACAGAACCACAAAACATACTAAAGAAGAAATAGTGAGAAAAAATCACTCCATAGCCAATACTCCGCAAGGCTTGGCAGAAAAGAGCGAGCCTAATTAAAAGTCAACAATGGCTCAAAAGATCAGGACTAAAAGCAGAAACTGAAGGACTAATTATCGCTGGACGAGTCCAGGGCATGACCACAGGCAACTACAATGGCAAAATAGGAATGTGCAACCAGCACAATAAGACAGTTGACCACATCATCTGGGGCTGTCCAGTCCTCGTTAAATCTGAATATATATACATATACATATATATATATATATATATATATATATATATATATATATATATATATATATATATATATATATATGTGTGTGTGTGTGTGTGTGTGTGTGTGTATGTGTGTGTTTGGGTGTGTGTGTTTATATATATATATATATATATATATATACAGAAATGACTGAATAGTTATATCCACTGGGCAATATACCAACTCTACAACCTTCCCCCCACCAAAAAACAAACTAGAAATGGTATAAGCATGTGCCAAACAAAGCACATGATAACGACCGACCAGGCTACGATCATCTGGGATATGCCTGTTCAAACTGACAAAGAAAGCAAAGCTAATCGCTCAGACATTATAACCAAGGATTGAAGAAACAAAAACCTACTGCGTGCTAATAGACATTACAGTCCCTTCTGAACAAAATATTACCCCAAAAGTGGAGAAACTGTCAAAGTACAAAGACCTCGAATTGCTTGTTGTTTTACTCTTCTTTTCCTAACGAGATCAACGCGGAACATTGCCTTTTATTATATGTCAGATGATTACTGAGTGAGAGAGCAGCGGATACCAATTAAGTGACATCGGGGTACAAATATACGAAGCCCAATATACCCATCATGACTACCCGTCTGACAAGGGTACACCAGGCGTATGCATCGTCATGATATGTGCACGCCGTGGTGATCTCATATCAAGCTAAACCGCGCAAAATTTACTTGAGCGGAATGAGTAGCTCATTCTGTTCAAAAGGTCTCTGAGTATATATATATTATTCTTTTATATGTTTCAGCGCTAAGGTTGTGGCCATGCTGGAGCCACATATATATATATGTATGTATGTATGTATGTATGTATGTATGTATGTATGTATGTAAATATAGGTTGCTAGATAGATAGATAGTCTTCGATATCGTACGGCTGACCAAAACATTGTGAGTAGATCTGGTAGAATGAGACTGTAAGAGGACATCTATATGTATGTGTGTATGTATGTATGTATGCTCCTATGCACACACATGCTACGAGGATGCATGACCTAATGGTTAGCGTGTTGCACTCATTATTGCAGAATCATAGTTTCAATTCTTAGACTGGGATGTGCATTGTGTTCTTTAGCAAAACACTTCATCTCATGTTACTCTGCAATCACTTCGCTGACTAACGCATGGTACACCATGCACCTGTTCAAGCAGCATCAATTTGATGGAGGGAGTAAGATTATGTACAGCACGTACATTTGATCACTATAAACAAATCTTTTGTGTGGGTTGTTCAGCAAAAGCTGAACGACCATACGTCTCTCCGACGGGAGAATCCATCATGTGTGTGTGTGTGTGTGTGTGTGTGTGTGTGCGTGCGCGTGCGTGCGCGTGCGTGCGCGTGCGTGCGGCATGCATGCATGCGTGTGCGCGTGCATGCATGCGTGTGTGCATGCATGAGTATGTCTGTGTGTGTATTTATGTAAATATCTGTTTTTACGTGGAGTTATATATAAAAACAGTTTAACATTAAAACTTACTCTACCTTTTTATAAAGTATATATTTATGAATTTTTGCAAGGAAAAGTTTTGGCATTCTCCCTTTCATCGAAATATCTGATGAAGATGAGCAAGTCGAAACTTCGAAGTCCCTGCCAAGCTTTTCTTTGTGAGCTGTGACTGTGTGGTAAGAAGCTTGCTTCCCAACCACATGGTGCCGGGTTCAGTTCCACTGCGTAGTACTTTGGCCAAGTGTCTTCTACTATAGCCGCGGGCCTACCAAAGGCTTGTGAGTGGATTTCGTAGAGGGAAACTAAAAAAAGACCATTGTATATATATATATATATTCTATTACTATCTCTATTCCTATTTCTCTTTCTCTTTCCCCTTTCGTTTCCTCTCTCTTCCTTTCTCTAATTCTTTTTATCTCCCCTTCTCCCCCTTTCGTTTTTTTCTCTCTCATCCTTTCTCTAATTCTTTTCCTCTCCCCTTCGCCGTTCTCTCTCTGACCCTCTCTCCGTCACTCTTCTTCCTTTGCTCTCTCGTTGCTTGCACGTGTCCATCAGCCATCTTTCTTTTCCTAACTCGAGTTTTTTTCTTTCCTTCCAATCAGCTGCAGAGATCAGACGCATTCTTACCTGTCTCCTGTCAAAGCTTGTTCCTCATTTATATTATTATTATTATTATTATTATTATTATTATTATTATTATTATTATATAGATAGATAGATATGTGTGTGTTTGTGTATCTGTAGTTGTCGACCGGTGTTGGTATGTTTACATCCCCGTAAATTAGCGGTTTAGCAAAGAGATCGATAGAATATGTACCACGCTTTTAAAAGAAAACAAGTACTGGGGTCGATCATTTTCACTAAACATTCTTCAAGGCGGTGCCTCAGCATGGCCGCAGTCTGACGACTGAAACAAGTAAAAGACAAACGATAGCAGATAAATATTCGTATATATTTATATATGTTTATATGAGTGTGTATAGCTATGTATGTATATTTATATAAATACAGATAGATAGATAGATAGATAGATAGATAGATAGATAGATAGATAGATAGATAGATAGATAGATATATATATAGAGAGAGAGAGACAGATAGATAGCTAGATAGATAGATAGATAGACAGATAGATAGATAGATAGATAGATAGATAGATAGATAGATAGACAGACAGACAGACAGCTATATATATATATATATATATATATATATATATATAGAGAGAGAGAGAGAGAGAGAGATAAAGGTGGGTGGGGGAGAGAATATTGTGAAAAAGCTGTTGAAAGTAAAGAAACGAAGGAAGGAAAGAAAAGAAAGAAAGAGAGAAAGAAAGAAAGAAAATGAGAAATAGAAGTTGATCGACAAAATGAGAGAATGAAAAGCAATGTGGAGAAAGAGAGAGGGATAGGCGAAGACAAAAGGAGAAATAGAAAATTGATAGTGAGGGAGGTGGTAAGAGTGAGAGTGTAAGGGAAAGTGAGAAGGATGGGAAGAGGGAGAGTAAGCAGGAGGGTGGGAGGGGAGAGAAGGAGGAGAGTCTGAAAAGAGAAGTGATCTGACAGCTGAACCCTAAACGGAGACACCATTAATCCGCTGCGGAAACTGACTGACAGCGACGCCTGGCGGCGAAATCCGCTGTCAGTGGGTTCACAGCCATGTCAGAGGTCGGACTCTAGCAACGGCCTAAGTGATGGTTTATCCAATGGGATTACGTCAGCTTGATGTGTGTGTGTGTGTGTGTGTGTGTGTGTGTGTGTGTGTGTGTGTGTGTGTGTGTGTGTGTAAGTGTATGTGTGTGTGCGTGCGTGTTTGTGTATAAGTGTGTGTATCTATGAATGTGTTTGTATATGTAACTATAAGTACACTCGAATACACACATATACATGTATGTATGTATGTATGTATGTATGTATGCATATATATATATATATATATATATATATATATTTGTGTGTGTATATATGTATATATATGCATGCATGTATGCGTGTAAATATGGTTATGCGGTTAAGAAGCCCGCCTAGCAACCATGTGGTTTCAGGTTCAGTCTCACTGCCTGGTAACTTGACCAAGTATCTTCTCTTTTAGTTCTTGTTCGACCAAAGCCTTGCGTGTGAATTTCGTAGATGGCAACTGTAAGGAAGCCCATCACAAACACACACACACACACACACACACACACGCATATATATATATATATATATATATATAAAGTGTAGTATATTGCCACTTAAGTGTGGCTGACCCCTAGAGAATTAACATATATATATATATATATATATATATATATATATATATATATATATATATATATATATATATATCGTTCCAATACAGAGATTAGCATGGCCTCTGCCCAAGGATGACACGCAAATTCGTGAAGCGTTCCATATTTTCTATTCAAAGGCGGTGCTCCAGTATAGCCACAGTCATATGACTGAAACAAATTAAAGAATAAAAGAGTCAAAGAATCTGAATACGTCCATGTATGCATATAAGAAACGTCGTAACTGACAGAGCTGGCTCTGAATTCTATAAAAATCTATAGTTTACCACTTAAAATTGAGAACATCGCACTGCTAGCACAAAGAGTAAGGCACACTTTTGACTTGTAAATTCTTAATATATTTGGTTGTATATTTATGGGTGCAAAACGAAATACTATGTCCTTTCTAGTAATATCTATCTATCTATCTATCTATCTATCTATCTATCTATCTATCTATCTATCTATATATATATATATATATATATATATATATGTGTGTGTGTGTGTGTGTGTGTGTGTGTGTGTGTATATACACATATATATATATATATGTATATATATATATATATATATATATATATATATATATATATATATGTATATATATATATATATATATATATATAACTAAACCGGATTAACTAGTGACTGCTGGGAATAGACCAGGTAATAAATAGCCAGGAATTTAATGACTATTTGGAAAGTTAGTTGACAGCACGAAATGATGGCATGCAGGGGAAGTTGAACCAGCAACACGATTTGCAAACTATTTCCTGCAGACAAACTAGATGAAGCATACCTACAGTGGAACTCATTAGTGTGGTGAGGATGAAGTCCCCAATAGGACAGATTTCGTCCCAAGCAAGCAGAAAAAAATACAAGGGACATAGTGTGCGTATGCAGTTAAGTGTACAAGAACTTTCTGGGCCTAAAAATCCCTCAGGCCACAATGCAATGGCTGGACAAGGAGAATTGGATACAACACATAGGAGCACACGTGTTTCTGTGGCCACTTGTAAGTGACTATCTAGTAGTTATGCTTGTGGGTTTCAGTGTTTATATATGTCCGAGTGACCAAGAAGTTTCCTTAGCAATCATGATGTACCGAGTTCGATACGACCATTGGTATCAAGGACAAGTGTCTCTTATCTTAACCTTAGCTCCACCCATGCCCCGTGAACATTACTGGGTAGACGGGAACTGTGTGGAGACCCGTCAGATAGGTAATACTTGTAATTCAATGGGTCTGTCTTGTAGTACAATGTGCCACGTTGATTCGACCTCAGATTTCAACTAAAGGTACATCGTATATACAGCCACCTATATTTTTAGTAATTCCATTGGTTGGGGGCTCAACTGAGTAAACACGGAAGTATTTATCGCCGAAATCGACGAAGGATCTATTTACACTTTGATCTGTATATGCGCGTATATGGGCATCTGTGTGTATGCGTGTGTGTGTGTGTGTGTGTGTGTGCTATTCGATGTATGCTTGGGAGCATATTAATATACTTATGTGAGTACTAACGTGCACATACTCACACCCGCACACAAATGCAAGTACAAATGCAAGCACAACGACTCCTACCTTCTCCTCACTACACGAGTCCGGCGATAGCCCAGTCTGTTGGAAACCATCTCTTAACCTGACATTCATGGGTCGTTGTTGACCAAACGGTGTCCCTCGCAGCAGGCTGGACTGAAGGAGTAGGGTCTACTGCTGTACCGTCTGTCTTACTGGACACACCCACAAGATATCTGGGTTGCCCCCTATCTCTACATAAAGAATGTCTCCATATAGTGAAAGAGCTCCATTTATTGTCCACCTAGCGAGATGCTTTCACAACAGCTAGGGTTACACATTCCTAAAGTGGTCTTACAACAGCTTATTAACTATTTCCTGTATTTTTATGTCCACGTTAGATAATACACGTTAAATAGCGATCATCTATCTTTTGACGCATCTTGTCTGGGCTTCTGCTGAGCAGCCCTCTACTCCTTCAGTCCAGCCTGCTGCGAGGGACACCGTTTGGTCAACAACGACCAAATTATGGAACAGGTTCTACTGGAGTACAATGCTACTTGCAGTGTTCACAAACACACACTAATTCAACTGTTTCCTTCTCTCATTCTCCACCTCCAAACTTACTACTTGTCTAGATCTCTGCCTATATTTGTGTTCCTCCATGTCTCACTAAATTAATCTATTTTTATATATCTGTCTGATGTGTGTGTGCGCATGTATATATATATATATATATATATATATATATATATATATATATATAACAAAACTGTCCGATGAACGGGAACGTGAAACTCAGAGTAACGGTTTTTTTGTTATATTTCTGCTGCTTTTAAATAAAGTATATATGTATGTATATATATATATATATATATATATATATATATATATATATATATATATATATATATATATATATATATATATATATACGGTTTAGATATAGATTCAAGGTTGAATATGGTACTTATGCGTAGGCACCCGAATATCGTATCCCAAAAGGATAGATGATCAAAATCAAAAAATAAGCAACACGGATTTCAAAGGTGATTGCAATACGCACGTTTCATGCTACTTCAATTTATTTAAGTAATATATTCAGTGAATATATATATGTATATATATATATATATATATATATATATATATATATATATATATATATATATATATATATATATATATATATATATATATATATGTCTGTCTCTGTGAGTGTGTTTGTGCGTGTGTACATTCGCACTCACACACACACACACATATATATATAGGCATGCATACGCATACACGCACATATAGGCATATATTGTTATTAGTCTCATAATTACATTCGTCAGCATAGCTGAATACAGGAATGCCTAGAATACTCTCTCTCTCTCTTTCTCTCTCTCCCTCTCTGTCTTTCTTCCTCCCCCCCCTCTCTCTCTCTAAGTTAACTAATTAAACAAAACTACGCCAATTTATATTTGACAACCATTCAGTCAGTGTCATTTATAAACATAATTAATACACTTAATTAAATCAAATTAGCTTTTTTAAAATAAAATTTTAATTTAGTTTCAGGATTAATTGAAGATTTTAATGGAAGAGTCGTGTTTTAAAGAAAGTTGGAACACACATACACACATATGTATGTATGTATGTATGTATGTATGTATGTATGTGTGAATGTATGTATGTGTGTATATATGTATGAATGTATGTATGTATACATGTGTGTGAATGTGTGTGTATCTCTCGCTCTCTCTTTCTCTCTCTCTATATATATATGTGTGTGTGTGTATGTGTGTGTGTGTGTGTGTGTGTGTGTGTGTGTGTGTGTGTGTGTGTGTGTGTGTGTGTGTGTGTGTGTGTGTGTGTGTGTTTTTCACTCGGTCTCATGTTACTTTAAGTTTCGCGGTTGTAGGACACAACCACCTTGCCGGGCGTTCGGAAACAAGGTTGAGATTGAAAGGAAATCAAAGCGGCTTCTAAATACTCAGACCTTTATTGATCAGCTCAGGTCATATGGTCGTAATGCTTTCAAAGCGACATCAGTTATTTTCTTTAGTTTTAGGATCAAATATTGCGGCCAGGATATATTCAGCTCGGTACCTCAAGTGGTGGGGGTAGAAAAGATATTGGCGCCAGTCAGTCGATCAATCATCATCCTGTAAAGTTTGAAAACATTAACGATAGTTGTCATTACGTAGTGCTTCAAATGAGGTCACATGACCAAAATGAATAGGCTCTAGTCTATACAGACAACTGGAATTATATACCCAACATCTGAATGGTGATCAGCTAGGCCTAGGGTGGTATATCTGGGTTATCAGAAGTTGATTAACAAGTCGAATGTTTGGTAGCAATAATAAGATAAACCATTCTTCCTATAAGTGGATACTGCGGGCTAGTGGAGTAACTGCAGTTTCTCACGGATGGAGAGTTGGCAATTATGAATTCCTGATGCGCAAGGAGGAGGCCTTATTAAGGCTACTTCCTTTGATATTGGTGAAATCATTTCGATGGGTTCACAGTTTTCAGATGAAGCGGAACTGGGAGATAGAATTTTCCTCATCGTTACATCTGCTCTCCTTCAGGTTTAAGGATGAGGAACATAATATACTTCAAAGAAGATAACTTTGTGTCCAGTGTTTTCTCATAGTTATATCTCATAGTTTTCTCATAGTCATCTCTATCTCGATATATATGACTTTGTCTACTGTTATTATCTGTTAGCATCGGTGGCAGTGATTCATAGAAACGCTTAACGAGAAGAATAGTGCGTGACAGGAAGATGAGCACAAGAAGGGTACATAAAAGAAATGGTTATGAGGTCTGAAATACAGGTTGTGTGCATACGAGAATGAACAATTCTAAAAATTATGCAAATGAAAAATTCAATCTACAACGAAATTCCATCTTCGGTCTAAAAGTGTTGCAACAGACATCTAATGTTCTGTAGCTGACCAGTTAGCAAGTGAATATATGGGAGATAATCTTCTGTTAGAAAGGAAATACAATTTTTAGTTATATAATAATAATAATAATAATAATAATAATAATAATAATAATAATAGGAAGAAAAATAATGTAAATATAGACCTCGATAAAACAATGAACCCTAACAAACTAGCTAACATAAGAAGATATATTCTAAAAGCAAAAAAAATATCAGAAATAGAAATAGAGCAATTGAAAGAAAAAATACATCAGGAAAATCTAGATAGTAGTCACACAGCAATGCCAAATAATAATATAAACACTGAGATAGCAAAACACGAGGACAAACGTAACATGCCCGGCAAAAACGAAGTAAACAAAAAACAACAAACCCAGACCGTAGAGATGTATAATAGTGTACAAAAAGCACCAATCCAGAACACCACAGACAAACATATGAATGAAAAGGAAGGCAAAACAAATATAAAGCCTGGAAATAACGAAGGGAAACCTAATAATTACGATACTATGAAAATGAAAATAACCGAAGAACTGAAAACCACAGATCTTAGAATGGACCACAGATTATATCTCCCAAAAATCAAAATAGACAATAAAACAACATCAATAATAAATAGCATAAACCTGGCCGTCACGGAACTAACAACCACAGAAACAACAGGCAATATCACTGAGCTAAATGACATGATATATGCGGCAGCCACTGCAGCCACAAAAGAAGCAGGATACTCACTCAAACCCATCCGAACAGGAGTTCTACCACCCAAACAGACCTTGTGGATAAATAACATCCAGAACAAAATTAAAAAAAAGAGAAAAGATTTATCGATTCTCAACGAAATTAGTAAACAATCAACACTACTAAGTAACAAGAAGAAAACAAAAATACTGTACAAATACAGCATTACAGAAAAAGACTTACCTGAGGCAAAAGAAAAACTAAAGCAAGACATCCTTGCCAAAGCACAGAGGATCCGCCGGTATGAGAAACGCCAACGTTTCTTTGAACAAAACAAACAGTTCAAATCCAACCCCAAAAAACTCTACCAAGAACTGGGTAAAAATAAAATAGACATTACTTCAGCACCAACAGCAGAAGAACTAGAGAAATTCTGGAAACAAATATGGTCGGTGAAGCAACAACCCCAAAAAAGGACCATTAAAACAACGAACTTAGCACCTGAGCAACTCTGGGCCCCTATAACAACTGAAGAGGTCACCCAGACACTGCAAAGACTAAGCAACTGGAAAGCACCTGGACACGACAAGATCCCCAATTTCTGGTTAAAACACCTGCCAGCAATGCATAAAAAGCTGGCAGAAAACTTTAACAACATAATAGCAGATCCAGAAACAATGCCTGAATGGCTCACAAAAGGGAAAACCATCTTAATCCCCAAATCCACGGAAACGGAGAAACCACAAAACTATAGACCTATAACCTGTCTCCCTACGATCTACAAAGCCTTTACTGCAATAATATCGCAGAGAGTGAGTAAACACCTGGAAAATAACAACCTGTTTCCAGAAGAGCAGAAGGGATGCTGCAAGGGCTCATACGGCTGTAAAGATCAATTATTGATCAATAAAGCCATAACTGAAGACAGCCGCAGAAAGAAGAAAGGCCTCAGTATGGCCTGGGTGGACTACCAAAAGGCTTTCGACAGTGTTCCCCACACGTGGATTCTGGAAACACTAGCCATAAACAAGGTGGCACCAATTATCATAAAATACATAGAGCACTCAATGAACAAATGGCAGACAGTGCTACAGCTCCAAACAAAAGAGGGACTTGTGAAAACGAAAGCCATCCCCATTAGAAGAGGAATATTCCAGGGAGACACGCTCTCTCCACTCCTGTTCTGCCTGGCACTCACACCTCTAACAGAATTGCTAAATAGAACTGGATGCGGTTACAAATGCTATGGAAAAACAGTCAGCCACCTTCTATATATGGATGACCTAAAATTATATGCAAGAAACGACAAAGAGCTAGAAACACTACTACAGACAGTACACGGCTTTACCAAGGAAATAGAAATGAAATTCGGATTAGAAAAATGTGCCAAAGCAACCCTGAAAAGAGGAAAATTAGTTAAAAGTAGCAATATAACACTAGATAAAGCCAATGAAATAAGAGAACTAGACGAAAGCCAACCATATAAGTATTTAGGAGTCAATGAACTAGATAGGATACAACATACACAAATGAAAGAAAAAATAAAGAAAGAGTACTATAGACGAGTTAGATCAATACTAAAAACAGAGCTCAATGCTAAAAACAAGATAATGGGTATCAACACTTTAGCTGTCCCAGTTATAAGCTACAGCTACAACATCCTTAACTGGACACTAAACGAACTATGTAAAATAGACAGGAAAACAAGAAAAATAATGACAGGATATAGGATGCACCACCCAAAATCTGACATAGAAAGGCTATATATACAACGCACAGAAGGTGGCAGGGGTCTTATACAGCTAGAAAACTATTATAAAATAACCACCATAGGACTGCAAAAATACCTACTCCAGAAGCAAGGGAAACTAATACAAATAGCCACAAAACACGAGCAAAACAAAAAACTGTTTTCAGTATTTAAGGAAGCTGACAAATACAAACAAGAAATCAATCTACCTAACAAATACGAAGAAGAAGAAGAAGAAACAACAAAAGCTATAAAACAAATGAAATCCAAACTAAAACTAGAACAGCAACGGACCATGATAAAACGATGGCAAGAAAAGCCCCTACATGGTAAATACTGGGCTAAACTAAATGCGAAAGAAATAGACAGAGAAAAATCCCAGCGATGGCTGAGAAGCTCAGGACTCAAAGCAGAGACTGAAGGATTTTTAATTGCTGCACAAGACCAAAGCCTCCCCACCAGAAATTACCAAAAACACATAATGAAAAGAAATATAACAAGTAACTGTAGAATATGTGGAGATCGACAAGAAACAATAAATCATATTATCTCTGGCTGCCCAGTCCTGGCTAAGAAGGAATATATTCACAGACACGACAGAGCTGGGACCTATATACACTGGAAGCTATGCCAACATTATGGAATAGCAACAGAAAAAAGATGGTATAAACACACGCCAGAAAAGGTCACAGAAAACGAGAAAGCAACCATACTCTGGGATATGCCAATACACACAGATAGAGAAATTAAGGCAAATAGACCAGATATAGTTGTCAAAGATCATGAAGGAAAAAAATGCCTTCTAATTGATGTTTCAATACCAGCAGATGACAACGTTTCTCTAAAAGAAATGGAAAAACTTTCAAAATACAAAGACCTGGAAATAGAGATAACTCGAATGTGGAATCTAAAAACAGAAACAATTCCTATCATAGTAGGTGCCTTAGGTATAATAAAAAAATATTCAGACAAATACATAACAAAAACACCAGGACTTACAAATATATATAACATACAGAAAATTGCACTACTGGGTACTGCACACATTCTACGCAAAACACTTTCAATACAGTAAACATAAGAGCACCACAGCAAACCACAGCACATACCCAAGGCGCACAGAGCTGCGCTCGGTAGTGAAGTGAAAGCACGTTATAAAAATAAAACTACTGAATAATAATAATAATAATAATAATAATAATAATAATGAGCAAATATAAAGATCTTGAAATAGAAATTAGCAAAATGTGGAATCTGAAGACGAAAACAATACCTATTGTCATAGGTGCCCTGGGAATGACAGCGAAACGGGCTGATTACTACCTAGCTCAGATACCAGGAAACCCCAAAATGGCTGAAGTTCAAAAGATAGTGCTCATGGGAACTGCCCATATCCTACGTAAAATACTGTCTATGTGATCTCAAATTTTAAAACAAACATAATTTTCTTATGGTCTCTTAAACATTCTCTAGAACAACACTATGTACAAATCCAAATATATGGTACCCTAGGCATAACACCTACATGAACTTCTAACTTGTCTCTTGAGGTCTCTGGATGAGACTTGGATCCAACTTGTACAAATGCAAAACAAAAGTCAAACATAAAATAATAATAATGAAATGATAAAATAATTAAATAAGTAACAAAAAAGTAAGTATACATGATATACAATTAAAAGGAAGGGAAATATACTTAGTATACAAAGATTAAAAAAAAAAGGAACGGTGATAGAGATGTAGTCCTCTTGATACAGGATGACCTCTAAGGGTAATCGAGGAACCCCACTGTCCGAGATCTCCCTGAACACCAAGAGTAAGTGCCTTCTCCAATTCCCTTTCCCCAACACACAGATCTACACTTAGGGAAGTACTATCCACTCTTGCCATATTTACGACTTTCACCTTTCAGTAAACTCACTCGAGGACAGCACTTCCTTCTCCACCCGCAATTTCTTTTTCAAGTGACACTTGAACAACAACAACAACATAATAATAATAATAATAATAATAATAATAATAATAATAATAATAATAATAATAATAATAATAACAATGTTCCTGTTAAAATAGTTGCCCTAGGTATGATAAAAATGGGATGTCAGAAACATCTAAATAACATCCCAGGAGAACCATGTCTCAGAGAAATCCAAAAGATTGTGCTGCTCGCATCTATAGAAAAACCTTATCAATTTAAATGTCTCTCTTGTATTTCATAAAAATATTTCGCTAAAGCCTCTGGAACTTCTCCACCCCAAGCTTTCGGTCATAATATAACATCTCTTATCCTTCACTCACCTTAGGACGCTGGGTGCGTCTCGGCAAGCGAAAGTGCTACATTGAAAACTGTGCGAAAAGTGGGGGCTAGAGAGATTTAAGACGTGCTAGTCGAAGACTAGCAAAATCCTCTGGGATTTCCCAATCCAAACAAATCAGGTGCTAGTACATAACAGACCGGACCTATTGGTGGATGCCAAGATGCACCACATGTGTTATATAGTTGATGTTGCATGCCCCTTTGACCTACGAATAGCCAAGAAGGAAGACAAAAATAAATAAATAAATAAATACAACCCGCTTAAGTACGAAATAGCCCGGCTATTGAAAATGAAGGTGAAGATAGTACCAATTATTGCTGGATCTTTGGGAACCGTATCAGAAGGAATATAAAAGAAATTGGAACAGAGTGCTCAGTAGAAATGTTAGAAAAGGTTTGCCTCTTTGATACGGCCAGAATAATCAGGAAAATATTAAATAGCTGAAAAGAACGGATAGTACAGTACAGTAGGCTGAAGGTAGCCTGCTACGCAAGCAGGACTCTAAGAGTTCCAACAAGACCTGTGATAAAAAGAAAACATTCACTTGAACAAAACTGTACAAATCCAAATATATGGTACCCTAGGCATAACACCTACATGAACTTCTAACTTGTTGTCTCTTGAGGTCTCTGGGTGAGACTTGGATCCAACTTGTACAAATGCAAAACAAAAGTCAAACATAAAATAATAATAATAATAATAATAATAATAATAATAATAATAATAATAATAATAATAATAATAATAATAATAATAATAATAACTGCGCTGATGCAGTGCCAGACAGTGGTTCTCATGGCTTCTGATCTTAACTGTTGGAAGTGTTATCATGTACATTGTTTTGTCTTGGTATAAAAGATGAGCTACAGCAAATATTCTGCTTAATACAACAGATTTGCTTGTCAATTGTTTGACCTTAACCAGTTGAGCATGTCCATTGGTGGCTGACGATATGTGCATCTCTGATAACGAGCAGAAGTAGTGGGGGAGCATCATAGCCATGTGTTGAGAGGGATTCTTTGGGGTTTGAATAATTCACCTTTGTAAACATGGGTGTTTTGCTCAACATCCTTAAACAAACCTTATTCAGGGACCTTTGGAACGGGATGGGCCACTCGACCTGAAGAAAATTCTAACTGGGTCCCACCTGCCAGGTCATGCGCTGTTTATCTTGATATGAGATCACCATGTCGCGCACATATGGTTGTGATGCATGTGCTTGGTGTACCCTTATCAGACGGGTAGTCATGATGGGTATAATGGGCTTCGTATATTTTACCTCAGTGTCACTTTGATGACTCTCTAACTCAATAATAATAATAATAATAATAATGACAACGTTTCCCTAAAAGAAATGGAGAAACTTTCAAAATACAAAGACCTGGAAATAGAGGTAACTCGAATGTGGAATCTAAAAACAGAAACAATACCTAACATAATAGGCGCCTTATATATAATAAAAAGATATTCAGACAAATGCATAACAAAAACACTAGGACTTACAAATATATATAACATACAGAAAATTGCACTACTGGGCACTGCACACATCCTACGCAAAACACTTTCAATACAGTAACCATAAGAGCATCACAGCAAACCACAGCACATACCCAAGGCACACAGAGCCACGCTCGGTAGTGAAATGAAAGCACGTTATAAAAATAAAACTACTGAATAATAATAATAATAATAATAATAATAATAATAATAATAATAATAATAATAATAATAATAATAATAATAATAATACCAAGGAAACTCTTGTTCACCTGTATTATTTGTTATAGCCTTGATCTCAATTTCTGTAGTCCTACGTAAAATCAACGTGCGCTATGAGATGAGAAAGAATGAACTTCGTCTCAACCACCTTCTCTTTATGGATGATTTAAAACTCTTCGCAAAAACAGAGCCTGAAATGGAAAGGCTGGTTGCGACTGAGGAAATGTGCAGCAAGGATATAGGGTTGGAATTCGTTATCTCGAAGTGTGCGGTGCATACTTTGAAGCGGGGGAAAAGAATAATTTGTAGGGGCATAGAATTGCCAAATAGAGAGAGAATGGAAGACCCAGATGATGATGGGTTCAAGTACCTTGGGATACTAGAGCTGGGTACAGAGAAATGAAAGACAAGGTCATCACTGCATATTTCAAGTGCCCCAAACTTCTCTTGAAATCAAAACTCAATTCAAAGAACCTTGTGGCTGCCATCAACATATAGACTGCTGCTATAGTCCGCTATAGTGCACCCGTCCTGAGATAGACACAAGCGGAGATTGACCAGTTCGATCACACTATCCGAAAGACAATGACAATCCATGGTGCCCTCCACCCTAAGGCAAATGTACACAAACTCTTCATGAAGTGAGGTAAGGGTGGACGTGGGCTGATTAGTGTGCATCAACAGTGAAAGAAGAAACATGGCAGAATATTTGGTAAATAGCAAACAAGACCTGCTACAGTATGCTGCTAGTGCAGAAGGAATTAACAAAAATGGACTTGAAAGTGCTCATGAATTCCGAAGAAGAACAGCCAACGAAAAAGAACCCTACTCCGTATGGAATTACATGGGCAGTTCCACTATGAAACCAACAAATTAAAAGACCAGGAAGCATCATGGAGGTGGCTCCAGAAGGATGACCTAAAAAAGAATACTGAAAGACTAATCATTGCAGCCTAGGACCAGGCATTGAATACCAACTCAGTGAAAAAGAATATATACCCCATAAGTGAATCGGACCATTGCAGAATGTGCTTGTGAAAGTCTTGCGCAGAAAGAGTAGAAGCGTAGACACGAGAAAGTAACCCCAAACCTCTGCTGGCTACTATGCCGTAAGTATGGATATGAGGTTACGGGTCCATGGTATCAACATACACCGGAAAAGGTAATGGATGAAAAGAGGAAGGCAAAAAATCCTCTGGGACTTTGATTTCCAGATAGACAAAGTGTTAGAGCACCGAAGGCTGGATATAGTAACTTTTAGGAGGGACAAACAAGAGTACCTAATAATCGACGTAGCAGTGCCAGGAGACCAACTTATCATCATGAAAGAAAGAGAAAAATTTGATGAATATGGAGACCTGAGAATTGAGATCGTTAAGAAGTGGCAGCTACGAGAGTCGAACATTTATCCCTATTGTCATCGGAGCATTGGATTCAATACCACCCAATCTGAAAAAAACATCTGAAAACCTTAGAGATACCCTACAATCTAGATGTATTGCAAAAGTCGGCATTACTTGGAACTGCATGCATATTGAGGCCCTTGTTGTGACTTGACAAACAGTACAAACCCCCGGTAGATACAATATCTTCAATCAACAACCTCATGATATTGTATACTGTGCGACGTCTATAATAATAATAATAATAATAATAATAATAATAATAATAATAATAATAATAATAATATTTTGTTTGTCAGTAGCTTAGCTTTAACCAGTTGAGTATGTCCCTTAGTGGCTGACGATATGTGCATCTCTGATCATGAGCAGAAGTAGTGGGGGAGCATCATAACCATGTATTGAGAGGAATTCTTTGGAGTTTGAATAATTCACCTTTGGAATCATGGGTGTTTTTTTACTATCTTTAAACAAGCTTTATTCAGCGACCCTTTGAGCGGGTTGGGCTACTGGATCTGAAGATAATTCTAACTGGGCCGCACCTGCAAGGTCATGTGCTGTGTGGCTTGATGTAAGATCCATACGTTGCGCACATATGGTTGTGATGCATGTGTCTGGTGTACTCTTATCAGATGGATTATCATATTTGTACTCCAGTCTCACTTTGATGGCATACACTGCTCTTTCACTCAATAATAATAACAATAGTAATGATAATAATGATGATGATTACGATGATGATGATTTCAAGTTTTGGCACAAAGCCATCAATTTCAGAGAGTGGGTAAGTCGATTACCTCGATCCCAGTGCTCATCTAGTACTTATTTATCGACTCCGAAAGGATGAAGAGCAAAGCCAACCTCGGCGAATAATGGTAATAATAATAATAATAATAATAATAATAATAATAATAATAATAATAATAATACTATACGCTACAAATATACTTCTCGATCTTCTCTTTGAGTGCTGTGCTTATAACACCGAGGACTTGGTTATGACGCCATGTATATCTGCCCACTGCCAGCCTGCAGTTTGACAGGACATGTCTCATCTTAGCTTTCCGCACTTATATTCCTCAGCCGTTTGTATGTTCCACCGGACTTACTTGGCCGGTCACGGCAAAACGTCGAAGGTGGACTTGATCAGGAAGAATATTCTTGCTTGTTCCCAAGCCCAAAGTTCTTTCCGTGTGATTTTGCGACTGACCACATATTCCTCCCATCTTAGGCAGTGTCCTTGTTGACTGCACTACACCAAATGTACATTTCGTCTTTCTTTTTCCTCTTTGAGACCATTCCGTCCCAAGTCATTATAAATGGTATTATTTTAACCTTATATCCTTTCATCTGTTTAATTTCTCTAGCAAGTCTATTATACTTTTGTATTTTTGTCATTTCAACTTTTTTTGTGGTTGTTATTCCAATTTCCATTCTTATTGGTTCTTTTCTTTCGTGGTCAAATATTGTAATATCGGGTTTATTGTTTGGTGCTATTACTGAGCTATCTACTAAAATCTTAACCATTTCACTTGTTACCTTTTCTATTTGCACATTTCTGATTTTCTGGATTTTGGGATGTTATATTTCTGTAGTAAGTTCGCAAAGATCATCTTGGTTATCTCATCGTGTCTCTCCTTATATTTCGTGTGTGCTATTTTTCCATATTGTATTGCCATATGTTCGATACTTCCATAGTAGTTGTTTCTGTCTTGTAAATACTGTATAATATTTTATTTAATCTCTCATTGAGTATTTGCTTTGTTTTATAAATTTCAATGAGTCTCTTTTTGATACTGCTTCCTCATTCAGGTGTTTGAAGTATTCACCGGGTATTTCTTTGTGTGATTGTTCCTTAATTATTATTTTCTCCCTCGTATTTTTTGTATTCATTGTCATTATTGATATTACTTTTTATGCATTCTTTTTTATTTCCATAATATCGTAACCCATATAATAATAATAATAATAATAATAATAATAATAATAATAATAATAATAATAATAATAATAATAATAATAATTTTACCTATGGTGAAATTTACCATGGTGGAATATACCGTGGTGGAATTAACCTGGTGAAATTTTCCGTGATGGAATTTACCGCGGTGGAATTTACCGGTCACCATATAGACATACATATATGGAATATTTGTATACATACACACACAGATATATATAGAGAGACATACGTATATACTAACATACATATAGACAGAGATAATTATATAAATACATCTATGCATACATACAATACACATACGCCCCCACCCCATATTTTAAAATACATGATTCAACACAAGGCATCTTGGTGAAACATTCCGTTTAAAACTCCCACCTAGTCCAAACATAACAGGTTTGATATATTTGCCTCTGGTAGCAAAGGAAGACTAAGTACAATGCTAAGTGTCAGATGTACCTTGATATCAGTGAGAAAGAGAGAATAATTATGGGTAGCTGCTTTGAAACCTATAGTGCCTCTACACAGTTTATACGTTCACGTTTAGTGAATCACAATGGTATATGAAGGAATCTCAAAAAGCTAACAGGTTTCAGACAAAAAACGAACCAGTTAACACATTCTTTGCAAATACAATTTCTTAGTGAAACAGTAAAAATATGCAAGAATCTCCTAAAGTTCAACATGTAATTTTTCACTGTTGTTGTTGTTATGTAAATGATAAAAATAGAATTTTGTTTCTTAAAGTCCATCTTCTTTACAAGAATTATTTAAATAATTGAGATAAGAAATACAACAACCGCGCGCATGCGCGCACGCACACACGCGCGCACACACACACACACACACACACACACACACACACTAAAATGTTGTTGCACAGAAAGATGAAGAAGAAACATGCAGAAAACAGGAAAACACACACAAACACACACACACACACACACACACACACACACACACACAAAGGACGTGGACACGCTCAGTTATCGAACAAAACTCCTCACAATTTCGCTGTCTTATCGATAATATTGTTCATTTTAGCACCGTCAAACAGCAAAACGTAGTTGGGATATAAGTGAGCGGCCATGAAGGACAGAATGAGAATAGTACAAAATGAATAAATAAATAAATAAATAAATAAATAAATAAATAAGACGGGGTCTGTAGACCGAACAGTAAAATATAGAAAAGGAACATCAAGGACGGTAACGAAAGCAACTGAATAATAAACGACACAAGTATTATTTTATAGACATTCGTAGAAGGCCTTTCGGCTATAAGACAATTAGTACATGTGCAAAACGAAAACATAAGCAAAGAAAAATAACTCAGGAATTTCTTACATATAAATATACGCAGAAGGCCTTTCGGCTATAAAACGCTAACAGGAAAGAATGACATGGGAGGAAAAGTAGAAAAGCAAGACAAACAGGGGAATAAAAGTAGATGCTATGGCGTCGGACTGAAAAAGACCCAACTGACCGAGTGAGTGGTCAGGCAGCAAAAAGGAGTGAAGAAATGATATGGTCACGTGATACTTATATGGGAGGGAAAAGAGAGAACGAGCAATGAAGGGGAGAAATAAAGGCAGAGGAGACGGGAGAGCTGTACAAAGAGAAGAGAGAGTAGTGTTGGATAAATCGAAAGAGAGAGTTGAGAAGCTTGGTGCAGAACAGATACGAAGAAAGGAGGAGTGTGGAGAGAGAATGGAAAACTGATTGACAAGAAATCGTTGACAGAGGTGAACAGAGGAAGAAATGAAAAGCTGCAGGTGTAGCTATAGGAGCAGGTGTGACTCTGTAAATAAGAAGCTTGCTTGCCAACCATTTGGTTCCGGGTTCAGTCCCACTGCGTAGCACCTTGGGCAAGTGTCTTCTACTATAGCCTCTGGCCGATCAAAGCCTTGTGAGTGGATTTGGTAGACGGAAACTGAAAGAAACCCGCCATGATAGATCGCTAGCCACTACCCATTCTTTATTTTCTCTCCTTGTTTCTCCCTGTGTTCCTTTTTGTGGAAGAGCGTAGGCTCGAAACGTTAAAGACGTTTTCACATCCCGAGCGTTAAACTAATACATCTGCTTGTTGTCTACACCACCTGTCCACCTGTCTTCGTCTTTTGTTGTTTTTTTTGTGAATTCTCCCCTTGTATATATATATATATATATGGTTGTGTGTTCGTATTTGTATACCCCACCATCGCTTGACAACCGTTGTTGGTGTGTTTACGTCCCCCATAACCTAGCGGGTCGTCAAAAGACCCCGATAGAATAAGTACTAGGCTTATAAAGAATAAGTCTTGGGGTCGATTTGTTCGACTAAATGCGGTGCTCCAGCGTAGCCGCAGTCAAATGACTGAAAAAAGTAAAAGAATAAAAGAATAAAAGAATATATATATATATATATATATATGTATATATATATATATATATATATATATATATATATACATATATATATATATATATATATATATATATATATATATATATATATATATATATATATATATATATATAATATAATATAATATAATATAGGATAAATTCTTTATAAGAATTTATCAAGTAGTCAGCGTGAAAAAAACCTCAAAATGAAAAAATAACGAAAAATTTCGTAATGAAAAAATTCATCATTTCTTCATAAATATAAATAATTATATATAAATAATTATATATTAATACATAGTATTAGGGAAAAGAACCAAGGTTTATGAACTCATCGATGAAAATCCACTGTCACATATATACATATATATATATATATATATATATATATATGTATTTATGTATGTATACATATGTAGACATATACATACATAATACACACAGACACATATAATTTTGCGTGTGTTAGTATGAGAAAGTGTGCATGAATATGTGTCAGTATGTGGGTATTATGAGAGGAAGCTCATACTGTGGTTAAGCCCAGGATTCCAAATGGCCACTAGTGATACTCGGAGGAATGGGAACTCTTCTGAGTATCACTGGAACTCATCACAATCATGAATTTGCTTCCTTTTCATTAAGGTTGACTGGACTCCATTGTTAACTCTATCCCTTGTGAAAATACGCCGTTTAATCCTTACTACAGATCATCCATTTTACACACTAAAACACATTTATTCACGCACAAACATATACACTTACCTTCACACACGCTTCTATATATATATATATATATATATATATATATAAAACTATGCATGCACCATGCACATGCAAATACACACACATATATATACGAGTGTCTGCATATAGAGAAAGAGAATGAGAGGGTGGCAGAGAGAATAAGAGCGAAAAGGTGTGTGGAAAGAATGTAATAATGGGAGAAGGTGGTGGGTGTGCTTCATAAGAGACATAAGAAGAAATAAAATAACGACAGGTTTGGGTGGAGTGTAAAATAAAGGTGAAAGGGCGAGAAAGGTAACATAAAAATGACAAATCTCTGATTAAAAATTATGGCGTGTTTAGATGATGGTGGTGGCGGTAGCGGTGGTAATAGTAGTGATGGTGGTGGCACGGCGATGGCGACGGCGATTGTGACGCTGGCGGTGATGGTGGGGGTGGCGGTGATGGTGTTGGCGGCGTCGGCAGCGGCGGTGGTGGTGGTTGTGACAATAATGGTGTTGTTGGTATTGGTTGTGCTGTCGTTTTTAAAGTTAGTCGTTGACTTTCCCGACCTTGCTGCTATCTCCACCTCCTCCGTTGTCGTTGTCGTTGTCGTCGTTGTTGCTATGATTATTAGTCTCAAAGTTTGGCACAAGGCCAGCAATTTCAAGGGAAGGGGAAAGTCGATTAGATTGACCCCAATGATCAACTGGTACTATTTTAATCAACCCCAGTAGGCTGAAAGACAAAGCCGGCCTCGGCGGAATTTTAACTCAGAACATAAAGACGGACAAAAGGATGCTAAGTATACTGTCCAGAGTGCTAACGATTCTACCAATTTGCCGCCTTATGTTGCTTATGATTACTGTTGCCTCAGTTCAACCGTGAACTTCCTTGTAGGAATTACATACTTTAGCCTTGTTTATTAAGATGGTCGGGAGTAATTGAAGTTTTAGTTGCTATTTCTTACAAACTAAAGACGTAGTTTAGTGTAAGACTGTGACAAATATCTTTGAAGAAATGGTTTTTGGCGAAGTGAATCCAGAAACCGGTTTTTTGAATCTCAATTGAAACACATTCGTTTCCATAACTAATACTTCTATGAAAACCATGGCGAACACAATATTTCATTCCTTCATTTTTTTTATTTTCTAAATTCTCGAGCGTCTGTGCCTTGTCATAGCGAAACCAATATTTTGTGAGGGATTTTAAAGAGAAATTTGATATAGAGCAGATGGGTCAAGAGTAAGGGTTAGATTTAACGAGAGGAGCAGTGGGTGAGTGGGAGGCAGCACGCAAGCTTTGAAGAGCAGTGACGATCTTCACTTCTACCCTCAGCTCATACGTCATCGCAGAGAATATTATAAAATTGGTAAAGTAGATTTAAAAAAAAAACAAACAAATTAATACTGTACGAGCGTTGAAATATCAGTAAATAGAGGAAAATACAGGAGGGAAAGAGGAAGGAAAGAGAGAGAGGGGGGATGAAGAGAGAGAGAGAGAGAGAGAGAGGGAGAGGGAGAGAGGGAGAGGGAGAGAGGGAGAGAGACTGAGTTCCAAAATGAATGAGAGAATAAGGAAACGGACATTGGATATTAAGAAAGTAGTTTACGAGGATTTATGCTGGAATATATATATATGTGTGTGTGTGTGTGAGAGAGAGGTGTGTATGCAGAATATATATATATATATATATATATATATATATATATATATATATATATATATATATATATATATATATATATATATATATATATATATATATATATATATATTCTGCATATACACCTGACACTTAATTGACGAGAAAAAAAATGAATATTTGTTTGAAAAATTCAATTAGAAAATAGACAAATCACAGAATTCTTCTGATAGAAGACAATATAAAAACGGAACGAAATGGAAATTAAAAAATAAAAATTGCAGAGTTTTTCTGTTCCCTTAGAGATAAAGAGTGCTCCAACAAAAGGGGAAAAAATGTGCCACATATTTTAAGGAATTTCGAATTAATAAAAACAAATTCAACAAAAAGCAAAGAAAGTTTCGACAGAGGTCTCCGAGCATAACAAATTAAAAAGTCTGAACATTGGAAAATGTCCTATTGAAATGCCATGATTTGTAGTAGGTCTCTTGGAATTTTAATTTTTCAGGAGAAGAGTTAGTGCGTGGAACAAAATATCTCGATCCGTAACTTCTTTCTTTTTTCCAGTGTGATCAATAAAATAAAACACCGGTCAAACGCTAGGGTTGACTCCACTGAAATATGGGGCCTTGTGCCACAGTCAGAAATCGCAGTTACAAAACTGTCTCGTGTCTAGTAATCGAATGGAATCAATAAAATTTGAAAACATTCATACTCCCTAATACTAGAGGGTCCAGCCTGAAACCTTATGCATTTCTTCCTTACACGTAACACTTGTTTGCTTCTGAGTATGCTACTTCGAGGTCAGGGACTTGATGACAAAAAGACAAGTGTCAGCCATCTGCGCATTAATAACAAGGAATAAAATAGCTTTCTATATATCATGCATAACGCATATACACCGTTGAGAGGTACGCTGCTGTGATTTTTGTCTGAGGAAAAAATCTCTTCATAACATGCTGGATTAAAAAATTGCTAACCGAAACTAAACAACCTCAACTACAAACCGTCCACACATCATTATGCCTAAATGACGTCGTAGTTGACATCCACCACATTTGTGCCAGTAACAAAGCCGCACAACTACAAGGTTACAGCAAAAATCTAAAAATTGGCTCCTCAACAACACCATCTATCAAGTCCACCATCTACCTTGTTACCAACAATATAACTCGATATCAGATACAACCAACCCTCACATTCAACAATATAAAAATAACGCAGTTATATACAACACGTCTCGATGACATAGTAAAGATTTGGCCCTTTCAAAACACGGCACCTTTATAAGCTCGGCTCCTTCATACGCTTCGCCCCTTCGTTGGTTAAATCTCTTGCCACTGGATTGTGTTCTTGTTTTTGAAGGGGTTTCTTACTTCATTTATGAGAAGTTTGTGGAGAATGGAGTCGAATGTTTTTCTAGTGTCGATGATAATAAAGTAAATAGTGCATGTATGCTCGACTGTTGTTTGTTTGTCCTTTGGTGCGAATTGAAAGTGGTATGGCCGTTGTTGCTTTTAGACGAATATTACCCATATTAAATAGATAAGCACGTAGGAGTATGCAAAAATAGAACCTTACCACCCTTCATTTCAGTAGTAGTCTACAATGGAATACACTAGCCTATGTACGCGATTTTAAGACGATGCAGGTAGAGAAAGGTAAGTGCTTTAAATCCACGTGGAAAGGAGAGTGTTTTGGCTGCTGATATCAACTTTCCAAAGATTTTGTTTCTCAGGGTCTGTACCGGAGATTAGTGGGTCACTAATATTTCCCTTAGTTAAAATTTTGTAAGGCTTATATGTTGTATGTACGAGAAATTAGTGTAAGTTTTACATGCATTATACGCATATTAGGTAAGCTTCCGCATGTTATACATATATTAGGTTGCTGTAAGTTTTACAAATGTTATATGCACGTTAAATTGTTTTACATCTGTTATACATTTATTACATAAGGCTACATATAGTTTCTGTTCATATTCCAAATTCTTAGAATTGGCAACGTTAATATGAATAATTAAAGATATTGTTTAGTGCAGTAATTCCATCAGGGATTGGTTGTTGCTATTAGGTATATTTTAGTGGCTTTCAATTTGGAGCTTCCTATTGATTTTTTAATTATCTGATGAGATTAAAGTGTCAAGGTCATTACTTCGATGGCACTAATGTATCTTACATTTTCGTGTAGGGCCATTGTTAACAAGTCTCCATGTTTCTGATTAATTTCTGTTATAATTTGCTACTTGTTTTCTCATTTATGTTTGGTATCATTATTGACCAGTTTTCTGATTTTCTATCATTTTTTTTTCACTCTCGTGGACTGGTACAGTCGTTAGAGTGTTGGTTAGAATGTGTCGCAGTATTTGTTTCAGGCTTCCGTGTTCTGATTCAAATCACACCTAAACAACTTTTACCTTTCATCCTTTCGGGGTCGGTAAAAAAATGTACAAATACAAGGTGGTGGATTCGCGGAACGGTTAAAGGAGCCGGATGAGATACTTTGCAATAGCTGTCCCTATTCTTTGGATTCTTATACTACCTGTCCCACGACAACGTTAGTGTCAAGCTACAGTGACACAAACCAGAAACCTTTCACTTAAGTAAACTTAGGTGGCGCTAAAGGGAGTCTTGTATCAACATAAACATGTATGTCTTTAACAAAATGTCTTGACCTCCTTCGAAGTATGGTTGTTTGTTGTTGAGTTGTATTTTTTACTGGTGTTTTGTAGAGAAAGTTTTTCTAGTTTTTAACGGATTTCCTCCTTAGAATTGTAATTGATTCACGTTGTCTTGTAGTGTGTGCTTCATGGGAGTCTCTTCAATTATTTTCTAGAGTGTATTGCACTGAATTGTCTAAAGTGATTGTGGGGTTGTTGAATATATTGTACTGGAGTTAAGATCTCAGCATTTGAGGTACAATGATAAAGTGAGTTGCAATAAATACCAAATTTTCATAGCAGGAAAGGTTTGTGCTGAGTTGGCCTACCAACAATGTTTCATTGTTGTACTGTCTTTGAATTCTATGAACGACTAGGCGTTGAATGCTGATAGAGAAGAGTTCTGAAACCCAATCAATTTAAATAAACCAAATTACAATAAGAACATTGTATGTCAAGGTTAAACAGACAAACTAACTTCATATTAGAAATTAGTTAATTATTGAACTATAATTTAATAGCCATCAGTAAATAGAACA
Source organism: Octopus bimaculoides (assembly GCF_046866305.1). Classification (NCBI taxonomy): domain Eukaryota; kingdom Metazoa; phylum Mollusca; class Cephalopoda; order Octopoda; family Octopodidae; genus Octopus; species Octopus bimaculoides. The sequence continues at coordinate 82,729,269 of NC_142929.1, forward strand.
GCGAGAATCTAAACAATGACATGTATATTCATCCTTTATACGCTTCGGCTGATTTGGACGTGAATATGCTAATCGCTGTAGTACTTCATATTTGGACAACTTTTCCTTTCAGACGATATGTCATCATAACACACTCAATTCACTGATATAAGGGCGCTTGGAGACTGTTTCAAACTGGTAGTGTCTTTTCAGTTAAAGGTAGTCTCGTACCAATAAATCTAAGCAAGTGTAAAGGCTCTTGCTTACAGAATTCAGAAAACTGACTTTTGCCGATGAGTTAGAAGCAAGATTAGTTGTACGAATCAGATAAATAGAGCCAGTAAGTTCTACTATTTAAACAAAGCAGGATGTCTCTAAAAAGGTAAAGAATGTTTTATTGCATGCAGATTCTACTTTCGCTTGAAGGTGTTAAAGTGAAATAAGTTTAAAAGAAATAAGTTTAAATTAATACAGGAACATTTTGAACCACGAAGACAAATCTACATTCATTAGGGTTGTGTATCAGGAGATAACACTTCATTCGTGCATCTCAGTTGGTTAAGTAATACTGATATATATATATATATATGTATATATATATATATATATATATATATATATATATATATATATATATATATATATATATATATATATATATATATATATATATATATACAGTGTACATTTAAACACATAAGAGATGGCCATAATCGGACATCTAAACCGCTAGAAGGAGTAGTTAAAATCCAAACCACAATCAGGGGTAATTTCGAAAGGGAATGAAAAATAAAAACATTTACCATCTATTTCCTGGACCATGGTTTCAAGCTATCTTCAGTAAATAAAGTAATTTACTAGGAGAAGCTCTCATCAGCAGCAAAGCCATCGTATCTGAGACTTGATCAAGAAAGACACTGTAGTATATATTCCACACTTTTCCTGGACAGTGCTATTGCTATTCATCACTCTATCATCCCACTTAACCTTGCACATCTGCCTAAGACACCACATAGATAAATTGATAGAGATAGATAGATAGATGCATTGATAGATAGATAGAGAGATACATACATACATACATACATACATACATATATACATACATATATACATATATATAGATATACATATATATATATATATATATATATATATATATATATATATATATATATATATATATATATATATATAGAGAGAGAGAGAGAGAGAGAGAGAGAGAGAGATGTACATATATATATATACGTATATATCTGTAAAAATATGTGACACTTATTCGGTAGCCATGATAAAACCCCGAGTTTCGGACGCCGGGGTGGGAGCCCACGCCAACATCTCTTCAGTTATCCGGCCATTGAAAATTCCTCACAGAAATTTTCAATGGCCGGATAGCTTTCGGATAATGGCCGGATAATGTCCTCACAGGAATTTTCAATGGCTGGATAACTGAAGAGATGTTGGCGTGGGCTCCCACCCCGGAATCCGAAACTCGGAGTTTTATCATGGCTACCAAATAAGTGTCACATATTTTTACAGATAAATTCCTCTATTTACATAATATCGAGGTCTCTTTCTTTCTTTTGTTGTCCTTATATATATATATAAGTGTATGTGTGTGTGCGTGTACGTACGTGCGTGTGTGTATGTGGCTGTGTGTGTGTGTAAAAGGGAATGATAAGGGAACAGGAATTATGTAATCAACTTAATTAACTAACAGCTGTTTCTGCAATAGAATGCAGTGCACTCAGAGCTGAGAGTTTGTGCATCATCTCATAGTTTCTTCAGAGCGCAACAAACTACTATAAACAACCTCCAAAGAAGATTATGCTTCCAATTTGGTGGGATTGGATGGATGTTGTCTTTTACATGCTTCTTCCCACGAACAGGACCATCAATTTGTGATCAGCTGGACAAATTAAACGCAGCGAACCCCGAGAAGCGCCTAGAACTAATTCTAAGAGCATTGTCTTTAATCATAACAATGTCAAACCGCACATTTCTCTGCAAACGTAGCAGAAGTTTATGGGCTTTTATCGGGACGTTTTGCTGTACCCTCCATATACGACCACCTTGCACCTTCAAATCTCAACCTGTTTTGGTCTATTAAAAATTCATTGAATGGACAGACCTTCAACTCTGAAGAGGATGTAAAACTTCGCCTTGAAGAGTTTCTCACCAGTAAAAACAGGAAATTCTTTTAGCAGATTATAATGGGTCTGCCCACTAGATTGCAGAAGATACTGGAACGAAATGTCATTGATTGAATAAATCGCTTTGTGTCTTGCTTAAAAAACCGAACGGACTCTTTGGCCAATTCTGTATAAATGTTTTAATATTTGTTTTGTTTCATTCATTATACGTCGGCCATATTTAGTTACAACCTTGAAAGGTTTAGTCGATCGAATTGACTCCTATAACCTTTTTTAATCTGGCATACACACACATACACACACACATGCACAAACACACACGCACACACACACACACACACACGCACACAAGTGGATTTGTGTAATATAGTATTTAAACCTTAAGGTTTGGTTTAAAACGAAATGATAATGT
>NC_142929.1:82734312-82749312 GCF_046866305.1 Octopus bimaculoides
CACATACATATTTATACATACCTATATCTATATATCTATACAGTGAGAAAAAAAAACGGCTGCGTTGTGTTCCAAATACCATTGGGAAAAGAGTCACAGATAGACATTAAAGAAGTTACCGAGAAAAAAAGAAGCACACATGGAAGTGCACAAGTCCACTGATTCTTTCATTAGGTGTCAAGTAGAAAACATTACAATTTCGACACTTCGACAATAGTGTTCATTCCAGCAGTGATCGCAATATATTTAAGCTTTAACATCTGAAAATTGAACAAAGACAACAAAAATGAGTTTACAGGGTTCGTATTGGAAATATATAAAGTGAAACGAACGGCTGTAGTAGGGACAAAGATTTTGGCAACCTGGGGCTATGTAGAAAAACAGGCATTGTTCAGCGCATGGCTATGATAGAATTTGTTCAGGCAGGAACTAAAAGGAAATGTGGCTTTGTTCAGCGCAGGGTTTAAGTTCAGCCCAAACTTATAGAGAATGTGAGGCATTGATCAATGAAAATCCATAGTAGAAGACAAGATTTGATGACTCAGACCTGTTGAACAAAATAACGATTTGAACAGCCACGCGCTACATTAGAAGACAAGGCTTTAGTAAGCATATGGCTGACAGGAAAGAAGTCTTCGGTCAGTCCTGGTCTCACAAGAGGCAAGTTTTGCGATCGGCTGATACTATGGTAAGAGGCAAGTTTTGATCAGGCCACGGCTTGCTAGGAGAAAGGAATTTGATCGGTTCGAGACTATAATGGAAAACAAGGTTTTGGTTAGACCAGAGCTCGCAGGAAACAAAGCTTTAAACACGCCCGTGCTGAAAGCAAGCGAAGTTTTGGTCACCTCGAGTTTAACAGGAAATTGACTAAGGTACAGTGTAAGTCTTTGGTCAAACATGATAATTATTAAAGATATAACTTTGTTCACCTTGGATTTAAAAGTGCCAAATCATTGCTCTACCCAGCACCATAGTAGAAGACATTGGTTTGGTCAACGGGAGACTAATTTACAAGATCACGATTTCGTCGTTCTGGGGCTGTTAGAAAACAAGGTTTTGATCAACCTGAAGCTAACAGCAAACAAAACTTTAGCTAGCGAAGGACCAACGGGAAGCAAGGCTTTGGTAAGTCTACGGCTGTAGTAGAGACTAATGTTTGGTAAACCTGGGACTATATAAAAGGAAATGTTTTCTTTAACTCGAAACAAAAGTAGAATTTATATATTCAGGCCAAAGAATAAAAGAAGAAAAGTCTTAGTCAACTCGGGGCAGACAGGCATAAAGTATTTTATGAGCCCGTCTTTGGTCAGTTCGTGGCTATAGTAGGGAAAAAAACTTTTGGCAGTCTCGGAATATGTAAGAGAAAAAACATTGAACAAACCCCCGGCTACTGTAGTAGATAAGGCTTTGTTTAGGCTGTAGCTAAAGTAGTTGAAACAGATATGATCAATCCGGGGTTAACTAGAGAAAAACCTTTGCTCAACTCGGTGCTATAATTCAATACAAGACGGTGGTCAACCCATAGCTATATAGAACACAAAGCTTAGGTCAGCCGGAATTTATAGTAAAATACAAAGATTTTATGAATTAGAACTTATTAAAGCTATAATGGTTTTGACAGCCATGTGCTATATTAGAAAGTAAAGGTTTAGTAAGAGTGTGACTCACAGAAAACAAGACTTAGGCCAGGCCTGGTCTAGTAGGAGACAAGTTTTGGGGTCAATCGAGGTTACAATAATTCTTAAGGCTTTAGTCGGGACGGAGCTACGTAGAAAAGAAAGCCGAGGTTACTTTTTGATCATCCCGAAGCTATAAAGACAAGGTCTTGGTCAGATCAGTGCTAACAGGAAACAAAGTTTTGAGCATTTCGGTGAGAAAAGAAAACAGTCAGCTCAGTTTTAACAGGAACAAAATCTCTATTCAGACTGGTGTTAAGTTACAAGACAACTGACAACAGAATGTCCTCCTATATATAGACATTTGTCCGGACCAGTGCCTTCTATATTAAATTACTAAAAAGGTTAGAAATTCTACAATAAAATTTTTTTTTAGACCTTGGTACATCATCAATCATGTTCCTAATCACTAATAACACAATGTCCTGTAAAATATTTTAATCTTGAAAATGTTTTTGTGTTTTTGTAAAATCTTCCAAAAATATCTGGTTTAGTTCATTTTTTTTTTTTTTTTTGCAAATCAGGTCTGTTAGTTCATACTGCCCTTAAGTGCTTATAGGCAAACGCCCCAGTTAAGCATCTCTGACCTTGAAGGACGGATATATCGGTTAATGTAGTCCGAGATGGATGAGGCCTGAAAAAGAAAGACAGGAGTCTTAAGTCGTCTGCTCAGTCAGAGCTGAGGTAGTACAACATCAACAACAACAATAGCATCAGCAGCAGCAGCAACAATAGCAACGGCAGTACATCTATTTAATCACACGAACACCTTGTGTATATAAATACATACTATCAAGTATTTCCAGATTCACTCCCATACGTATGTGGGTGTGTGCGTGCGTGCGCGCATGAGTTTGCACGCGCGCGCGCGTCTAAATATATATGCATTCACACACACACACATACACACACACACACACACACACACACATACACACATACACGCACATACACACACACACACATATATACTTACATACACATAATCATGGTATGCGAATGTCTTGTGTGTATGTGCGCATATATGTGTGTGTATGTGAGTGTATATGTGTATGCGTGTGATTTTAAGTGTACATTATAAACATGATCACACATATATACGTATGCATGTATATATGAATGTATATATATATATATATATATATATATATATATATATATATATATATATATATATATATATATATGTAAGTATATATATATATATATATATACATTCATATATACATGCATACGTATATATGTGTGATCATGTTTATAACATACATATATATACACGTGTATATATGTATATGTATATATATATAGATATGTATGTATGTATGTATGTATATATATATATATATGCATTTATATACGAGCATATATATGCATATATATATGTATTTATATACGAGCATATATATACATACACATATATATATGCTTGTATGTATGTATGTATGTATGTATGTATGTATGTATATGTGTATGATGTGCGTGTGAGTATAAACGTATGTCTACCTAATTGCCACTGTTTATATATAGATCGCAGTGTATGTATAAACAGAGTTGCAGTTATATCGGAAACTGGTATACCCTGGCGGCCTTCGTCGACGTCAACGGAGCGTAATCACAGACCACCCGGGGTGTGAAATGGAATAAAACGGATGGAGAACGGGGTAGGGAAGGATCGGAGACAGCGAGGGAGCGATTTTACACGATGCGGAAGAATGACTCAGTCATGAAGGTGGTGGCGTTGGTGAGGTTGTAAAAAAAAAAAAGTGGTGGTGGCGGTGGTGGCGGTAGTGGTGATAGTGAGTGGTGGTGAGTGGTAGTGGTTAATGATGTGAGGGATAATATCGTATCTGGTGATGGTGTTAGTACTGTTGGTGGTGGTGGTTGATTTAGTGTAAGATGGTAGTGGAGTTGGGGTGGGTGGAAGTGGTGGTGGTGGTGGTAGTTGTGGTAGTGGCGATGAAAGTAATAGAAGGTAGTGGTAGGGATGGAGGTACTAATACTAGTAGTGGTGGTGGTGGTGGGAGTGGCAATGATCTAGCTTGAGTGATATAACGTCTGCCGATGATAGGCGCGTCGTGGTTGCGGCAGTAGTGGTGGTTTGTTGTATAAGGTGGTTGTAGCGGTGGTAGCGATAGACTCTGATACTGGATCTGCTGGTTGTGGTGGTGGTGTAACTCTCGGCTGGTTACGAGGTCACTGTAGCAGTGGCGGTAGTAGTCGTATTAATAGTAGAAATGGTAGTAGTACATGAGAGTAAGTATTGGTGGTAATTGCCCTCCGGTGCTTTTAGCCATACTATCGGTAGTAGTAGTAGTAGTAGTAGTAGTAGTAGTAGTAGTAGTAGTAGTAGTAGTAGTACGTGATGTGTAACCTTGTGGTGTTAATTTAGTGGTGGTGTGGGGTATAGTGATGGTGGTGGCGGTGGTGATTATAGTTTAGAATGGTAATACGTTTGCTGATTGTGCTAGTATTGTGATAGTAGCGGTGGTGTTGGTGGTGTTGGTGGTGGTGGCGGTGGCGGTAGTGGAAGTTGTGGTGATTGTTAAAGGGATAGGAGGAGGAAGTTGTTAGTGGAAGGATGAGGTGGTGACTATATGTGTGCATACACATACATGTAAACATACATACAAATATAAATACAAATACACCCCCCCGTACACATACACATACATACATACATATATATATATATATATATATATATATATATATATATATATATATATATATATATATATATAGGTATACCAATAAACACAGACATCCATACAGATATATATATATGTGTGTGTGTATATATATATATATATATATATATATATATATATATATATATATATATATATACATACATATATATATATATATATATATAGATAGATAGATAGATAGATAGATAGATAGATAGATAGATAGATAGATAGATAGATAGATGTATACATATACATACATACACATGTACATACATTCATACTATTGTATGTATATACTTATAAGTAATGTATAGTGGTAGTAATCGTTATTATGTTAGTGGTCTGTGGCAATGGTGGTAGAGGTGGTGGTAATGATGGTGGTGATGGTGGTCATAGTAGTTAGTGGTGATTGTGATCGTGTGGTCATGATTGTGGTAGCAGTGGCAGTGGCGGCGGGAGTCATGGTGGCGGTGATAGTAGTAGTATATGTGGAGGTAGTGATAGTGGCGGTGGCGGTAGTGGTAGTGGGGACGGTGGTGATGGTGATGATGATGGTGGTGGTGGTGGTGGCGATGGTAGTATTTGACAATTGTTTAGTATTTCTAACGGAAGCATCACTGGCGCAGGGAGATATGGGTAACGGCTTTTCTAGTGATGACAGAGATGATGGGCGGGGTAGTGGAGTTGACGGAGGTTGGCAGTAAAATGACAGTCAAACTCCGGCACCACCACCACCACCAAAACCACCACCACCATCACCACCACCACCATCACCACCACCATCACCACTACCACCACCACCACCACCACCACCACCACCAACACCAACACCACCACCACCACCACCACCACCAATACCATCTCCACCACCATATTTTACAAACTGTACACATGATGGAATTACCAATGCACTTCCAGTCTGGTTGCTTGGCAACATTGATGACTTGCTGCTTTCGATGATAAAATGTAAATATATTACAAGAATCAGTAGAGCATCGAATATAATACTTCGTGAGATTTAGTAGGACTGAGTTCGCTTCAAGCCGACGTTGACTTTTACTTTCATAGCTTTTGGTGTCAATAACTTTATCGACACCAAAATACTGCACTTTCATAATGTCTCTTACAATGTCTGGCCTTGTGCCAAAGTTAAAAATAGATATCGGAACGACTACTACTACTGCTGCTGCTGTTATTATTGTTGTTGTTGTTGTTGTTGGCAACGAGATGGTAGAATCGTTATCGCATCGGACTAAATTTTAAGCGGCATTTCTTCTGGTACTTTCCGTTCTGAGTTAAAATTCCGCCAAGGCTTTTCATCCTTTCATAGTCGATAAAATAAAGACTAGTTGAGCACTGGGATCGATGTAACTGACCAGCCCCCGCCCCCTCCACCAAATAAAATAAAATAAAAAATAATAATAAATTCAAGCCTTGTGTTTATAGTAGAACGAATTGCTATCATTATTTATAATAGTGTTACCATTCCAAGGGTCGAAGAATCTGCAATCTTTCTGAACAAATATTTAAACTACGGCTCAATACATTGAATAGTTCTCCCACCTATTTCGCACCCTCGTCCACTTCGGTCCAATCTGGGGTCCATACATCACCACCTATTAATCATATATGCCACAGCCCTAGCCTCTCTCTTCTATCCAGTCTATATGCTGCTATATTCAAAATTGTGTCCTAAAAGGTGGTATAGACCCAAATCTAAAACACCTCTTCCTACGATTCGTTTTTCTCATCTTCAGCATTAGGGTGCAATGGTCTCACAAATCAGCTTTAAGGCGCATTGGTTAATCACATCGACTCACTGGCAGACTGCGATCGATTGCCCAAACCTTAAATTCTTTCAGTTTGATCCGAGACAGTAGTTGTGTCAGAGACACGAGATGCAGAGGGTCGTGAAACAACAACTGCAACTACATATGTCTACCAACATTGTCTTCCAGGAATCTCTGAAGGTGTATCGGCTTCAGAGTAGGCATGTTACATCATGAGCAGCGGTATTCCAAGACCCTACTCCTGGAGTAGCTGTTGGCAGTAGATGGGTTTCTTAACCAGCAAAACCTTTCTTTTTACAATGTGTGTGTGTGTGTGTGTGTGTGTGTGTGTGTGTGTGTGTGTGTGTTGCGTGTGTGTTAAATAAAATGAGACAACAAAGCCAGGACTGTATGGGATTTTCAGGACATTTATAAAGAGAAAGTTAGTCTTACAGCTGTTTCTGGGATATCAGGGATATCCCTTCATCGGAGACGATGTGAGATGATTAAATAGAGGGGAATATTAGAGTTCAGTATAAGGAGTATAACTCAGGAGTTATTTTGGAAAAGGAAGGACATAAGGAGTATATAAGGAAATAGGAGAATGAATGTAGAAATAAAAATAAAGATTAAAATATATAAAGATGTTATAGTTGCAGTTCCATTATCCAAGGAAAGTGGTGTGTAGAAGTGGTAGAAATGCTTCTTGTTCGTGGTATATAAATTCCAATAGGAGTTCATATTTTGCCATGATAAATGGAAAGTGTGGAGACGTATATATATATATATATATATATATATATATATATATATATATATATATATATATATATATATATATATGCACACACACACACACACATATACATATGCCCAGTCTGGTTAGATACTTCCGTCAACAAGACACCACGGTGAAACAGTTGTAGTGTGAGTGTTAGCCATTCCCGACATGATCATACTAAATGACTGTGCATAAGTGAAGAAGCGGGGAACTAAGCAATTACATCGTCTTCGATGCTGAACTGAAAATATAATAAATATCAGAAAGAGTGGAAGGACACATAAATATTTTTATGAAGAAATAGACATAGACACGTTCCAGAAAATGGTAATGCTGATGCCTGTAGATATTGGTTTTATTTTCTTAGACAAAAACAACGTTGAATAATTTATGAACGTTTCCAAGATGGACTTAATTCCTGTTTTACAAACGAAACACTGGACGTATTTTTTAAATCATCAAAAATAATAATAATAATCCTTTCTATTAAAAGCACAAGGCCAGAAATTTTTGGGGAGCGAACTCAGTATTTCACTGGTATTTAATTTATCGGCCCCGAAAGGATGAAAGGCAAAGTCGACCTCGGCGGAATTTGAACTCAGACCGTAACGACGCCTGGCGTCCTAACGATTTTGCCAGCTTGTCGCCTTAACAACAGCAGCAGCAGCAACAACAACAACAACAACAACAACAACAGAACAATAATGATAATAATGACAATTTCAAATTTTGGCACACGGCCACCAAGTTCGGGGGAGGAGGCAAGTCGATTACAGCAGCCCCAGTACTCAACTGGTACTAATTTTATCCACCCCTAAAGGCAAAGTCCACCTCAGTGGAATTTCAACTTAGAACGTAAAGACGGACGAAATACCAGCTCGCCACCTTAGTAGTAGTAGTAGTAGTAGTAGTAGTAGTAGTAGTAGTAACAGCAACAACAACAACAACAATAACAACAGCCACGACGATGATGACAAGAACAATTGTAGCAACAGAACTTTGTATCAATACAAACAGCAAAGTATGATTTTTTTTTAATTACGAGAAGTAATTTGACAAAATATTCCTCCAAGAACTTCTAGAACAATTTTGAAAAAAATATTTCACAGACTTTGTAACGAGAGAAAGAGAGATAGGTAGATAAATAGAGAGAGGGGGTAGAGAGAGAGGGGGAGGTGAGAGAGAGAAAGAGAAGGAGAGTGAGAGCGAGAAAGAGAATGAGAGTGAGAGAGAGAAAGAGAGGCAAAGAATGGTTTTCGTAGATCTGTTGTAATTCGCAGCTGATTGGAGGAAACAGATTGATACAAACAAACGGTGCACAATGGGAGTGGAAAATCACTGGAGACAGAGAGCGCCATCTATTTAGCAGTAAGTTTGATTATCTTCAGGATATTTGCAAGGTCATGCAAACTGGGAATATGTATGTAACAGACAAAATGCTGTGAAAAAAGGGAAAAAGGTTTAGGAAAGCAAACTGCTGCCTGATCTGCATATAAGAAAAAATTGTTAAGAAAAATACAAAATGAATGAATAAATAAATAACAACTAATATTAATAACGACAACGACGGCGACGATGGTGGTGATGATGATGATGATGATGATGATGATGATGATAACAACAACAACAACAACAATAATAATAATAATAATAATAATAATAATAATAATAATAATGATGATAATAATAATAGATGCATAAATGAAAGAAAATAAGGCTGTAATGATATTGAAAGAAAAAAAATGGCGATATTTATAACAAGTAAATCCTTTGAAATAAAGTTTGAACGACATGAAATATGCAAGTTGCTTGTGGGTATGAGAATTTTGTATCTTATCTAGATACATTATAAAATCAAAGTCTGTAAACCCTGCTGCGATATCGGAAGCAACCATCTGTGGTTGACCAAGTTAGGAACTGACGACGGGTGTAAAGGTCTACGATGTACGATGTCGGATTTAAAAGGCACCACGTAAAAACAATGAAAAAATTGGTAGCAAAACTTTTCCTGCAAGAACAGTAACAATAACAACCATGATGATGATGATGGGGATTATGATGAGGATGATGACGACGACGATGATGATGATGATGATGATGATGATAGGTGGTAATGATCATGGAAGCGTATTGGTCTTGGGAGGGGGTGGGGCGATAACGGTAAATTCTGTTCAACGCATCGTCATATTTCAGACCACCAATGGAGAAAGATTATAAAAATGTGTGAGCTGTTAGCCACATTGAAAAGTATATTGAAGCATGTATGTATAACGGTGAGTGTATGTATATATGTAGGTGTGTATGTAAATGTGTTTGATATACATAAACATTTGTACATATACATACCTATTTATACACAAAAGCAGTGCAGAAATGGGCTGAAAGAAAAGAAAATGTAAAACCGGGAAATTCTCAATTATGATCATCGAAGAGATATGACACACGGTGGAGTACAGACGCACAGTCACGCTCACAAACCATTACACATAGTCATGCAATAGATACATGCATACATACACACATACATACATAATACATACATACATACATGCACACATACATACATGCATACACACATAAATACATATATATAAATAATATATACATATATGCCCGCATACATGCATAAGTACATACGTATACACACACATATATAAATACACACACACACACACACACATATATATATATATGTATATATATGTATATATAATAGAGTTATTAATATTTCTAAGTCTCTCTAAAGGAGACTACGGCAACGGTACTGGAAATTAATAGTTATCGCCAAGCCAACATGGCAGTCCCAAAATTAGGACGAAAGCTGCCGTGAATTAGCTCCAAGAAGCCATCGCCTCTAGCTAGCTATGTGACACACGAAACCTGTGTCCTTTATAACATTCGAACAGGGGAGGTCAGCAGTTTCCCCTTGCTGGTTTGGCATCTGAAGACTAGTTTCAGGGTGTTGCCCCTTGTCAATGCAGAGCAGCCAAGCTCCAGCCAGGCGGCGCTGCTGACTATCTGTTCGAAGGTTATTTATCTAATTTCAGTGGAATCTATCCACTGGTTTTCAGAAATAGAGTTATTAATATTTCTAAGTCTCTCTAAAGGAGACTACGGCAGCGGTACTGGAAATTAATAGTTATCGCCAAGCCAACATGGCAGTCCCAAAATTAGGACGAAAGCTGCCGTGAATTAGCTATGTATATATATATATATATATATATATATATATATATATATATATATATATATATATGTATATATATATATATACATACATACATATGTACGTATATGTGTATTCATATCAATGTATTCACATAAAAATATGTGTCTGTGTGGGTGTCTATTTTTCTCTCTCCTTCCTTCTCTATTATATATATATATATTTAAACAACTTACAGTCATTGAAAATTAGGCATAGTAGGACTCAATATGTAATTAGTCGTTCATATCAACCCCGGTACATATTTCAGTCTGGGATTTATTTTATTGGTTGCCATTTGTAGAATTGTTAAACTAGTGCTTATTACATAAAGGGGCTCACATACATACATAACCGCGCGCACACATTCACATACATTCATATATTTATACATATATACTACTTGTTCGAAGGTGTGCTGATTTGCTTGAGGTTAGGAATTATTGAATAGGATAATCTAATTGTATTCTTGTTAAATCCTGATAAAGATGTTATAATCCTTGTGTTAAATTCTGCCAACAATAGTTTCTTTATTAAAGAAAAGATTTTAGCCATAGGTCTGCTCTCTTTCATATCAAATGGTGGGTTATACCAAATAATGTGTTAGTCCTATTCTATCTAATCCTACATTCATTTTGATTTGAAACCACAATGAACCAAAGCTTCGTTAAAATAGATGAGTAATCCCTAAATATCTGCTTGTTAGACACAACCAAGGTAATCTGAGTGAGATATTTTAAAACTCACTTAAAAATGTTCATGTTGTTTGGATGGTTAGAAAATTTATTGCTATAAGACGGGTTTTCTATGTAGGGAAAAATAATCCATGAGAGATTCAGGGCCATTTTCTGGAAATTCACAACAGATAAGTTCGCGTCATGTGTAATCGACATGTTAACATCTTTAAAAGAGTTAATCAGGTCCTTCCTGAATCTGTCGATAGTCGGGTACTGCAACTAGTCATTGTCAACAGGCCATCATCTCTATAAAAGCCGCCTTCCAAATAGATAAATTCATCAATAAAGTTAGTTACCTCAGTCGAATCACTTTCATCCACACTCACGTCAAAAGGAGTAGTTGTGGATTTTTAAAAATCCAAATTGAATTATTATGAGTTATGAGTTTTCTATGGATGATAATCAAATCAACTTTGGTATCACTAATCTCAGTTATTGTTTACAGTAAGATCAATATCTCTACGTAGTAACGGTAATGTGATTGCAGTATAATAATTATTTTGTATTATATTGAATAAATCTTGTGCATACCTTATAAGTGATATTTTTCAAGTAGTCTATCACCGGAAAGGAATTACTCCACAGGATTAAAGGGGCTCCTTCCCCGAGCTTAGCTGATATACATTTGCTAAGTTTACCTATATCTTATTTAATAGGGTTAACCAGCCTAATAGATGGGTTATTATTGAAACCCGGTATATGACTAGTGAGTGTGAAATAAGGGGTTATGGAGTGGTTATGTTCGATTCTGGTTATGTAATTCGGAAGAAATTGTAAATCCAGAATTGTTGATACAGTTCAATATTTTCTTTTACGCCAATATTTGATAAGCGCATTGTAATAACCATTCCTGCCAGAATAAAGATGGACGACATTCGAATTCTTCATCTTTCTAACACAGGTTTTTAAATCATTTTGCAATGTGTTTTCCTAGTGAATTTAATATTTTTGATAAGTACTTCTCGAACAACGCCAACGTAGGCTAGAAGAACATGTAGGATTTCAATATAAGTATCTCATCGATATTCTGTCTATTACTCATACAGACACACACAAAGTTTAACTATTACTCACACACAGATGCTGGAAAATACATACACATGTATGCATGTATGTATGTATGTATGTATGTATGTATGTATGTATGTATGTATATGTGTGTGTGCGTATGTATGTATGTGTGTGTGTATGTGTGTGTGCATGTACGTGTGTGTATACACGCAAACATTAAGCAAAAAGTACTGACATAACATCAGATAACATACACACCACACACACCCGACTGAGTCAATGCAATGTACACACATACATACTCAAATTGACATATACATATACATACACATACATACTCACACACACACACATACATACACACCCATACATATCTAGATACACAAACACACACACTCACAAACGCGATTGACAGTTCTAAGTTTCGCCAGACGGTTCCTCAGATTGTGTGACTATTGTATATTCTGTATAGAATTCTACAACAAATAATGGTTATTTTACTGTATACATGTATATAAACAGCCTTGTATGTTAAAATCTAACGGCATTACTCTCTCTTTCCCACTCTGTCTTTCTCTCTCTCCCTCTGTCTCTCTCTCCTTCTTTCTCTCACTCTAATATAGATATATATATGAATATATATATTCTGAGTGTATTGAGTTGATGTTTTGAATTACCATGAAGCGTTCAGAAGATTGGTCTGTTTGTTAAATAACAACACACACACACACACACACACACACACACACACACACACACACATATATATATATATATATATATATATATATATATATATATGGGTGTAGATATATATTTATATGAATATTCTATGCACATTGTAAGTGATGTCTCTTACACAACTAAATTGCTAATGAAACAACTGTAAACTAAGGGAATAAACATTTATTCTCTCACTTCACTTCTCTTACTGGTTCAATTTATATGATACGTGCATGTGACTGCATGCATGTATAGACACACATATACACGCATAAATGTGCACACATCGGCACACGCACCGACATGCGCGCACGCGCACACAAACTTACCATAGATATGAACCAATGAAGAAGCTTCAACATGGTTGTCGAACCTGGAAGAAGCAGCAGCCACATCTCCTTTAAATCGCACATTGCTGCCTAAAAGAGAGAATGGAAAACTATTAGTTTCACTTTACCTAAAATTAGAAAAGGAAAATGACGGCTGTGCTTTTAAAGGGAGGTCAGCTGGATCAGAGTAAACCTGGGGTTAAACTGCGACACACGGACCACTCAGACACATGGGCAGAATGGGAGAGAGAGAGAGAGAGAGAGAGAGAGAGAGAGAGAGAGAGAGAGAGAGAGAGAGAGAGAGAGATGGAGGGAGAGAGAGTGGAAGAGAAATACAGAGAGACAGAAAGACCTAGAAAGGCAAAAATATTCACACAACTTCAAACGCACCACTTCACGTCTTCATATCCAATAAAAAAATACATACAATACACACATGCAGGTATACACAGCCATATACATACAAGTACACATATACATACACCCATACACAAATACACACACATATGCATACATAGACAAACGCATACGTACAAACACACACATACGCAAACAGACATACACGCATAAGACAACATACACATAAGCAAACATACGCATGCACACACATACACATACCGACATACACATATATGTTTATGCATACGGAGTTATACACATATGCACACATGAACACACATTGATGCATATACACACATACATATACAGATACGCACAAATATACACAAGTATACATATACATTCGAACGCATATGCACACGCGAACACTCTCACAAGTATAGATATACATACACAGGCATACGTATACAGATACACACACAAACATACTCGTATACATACACAGGTACACATATGTACACATATACATACACACCCGAACACATATATACACACAAAGCCATGTACGCCCCGCTACACATCTACACCACACCCCTTCTAGTAGGCCCAAACAACCAACAACACTAGAAGTTTCCACATCGTATTATAGGGGCGGAAGGAGGTCCCTGGAGTGATGACACGCGATATGTTGGAACAGGAGACGGGAGGTGCGGTGTATTGTGTGTGTGTGTCCATGTGTGTGTCTGAATGTGAGTGTGTGTCAGTGTGTGCGTGTATCAATGCATTTATATGAGGGTATAAGGCTCAGTAAATATATGTGCACACGTCACTATGTGCGTATGTAGGAATATTTGTGTATGTGTATGTGTGGGTGCGTGAGTATGTGTGTGCTGTGGTGTTTAATTTCAGAAGCAGGAGCAGCAACAGTAGTAGCAGTAACATCATCAGCAGCAGGCATCAATTCTAATGTCAGACTCATTATATGGAATACCAACGATGGTAATGAGATAATGGTAGTGCCATTATCAGACAGAGCGGGGTGGTGATGGTGGTGGCCATGGTGGAGGCGGGGGTCGCCGCCGTCGTCGTCGTAGTGATTACACACACACACACACACACACACACACACACACACACACACACATATATATATAGGTAATGATGGTGGTGGATGTAGTGGTAATGGTGATAGAGGTAGTGTTGGCGGCGGTATTTGCGGTGGTGGTCCTAGGGTTGTAAAGGAGCTGTTGTTGTTGTTGCTGTTGGTGGTAATAGTAGCATAGGAGGTGGTGGAAGAGTAGTGACGGTAAAAATGTCGGTACAGTGTTGCATTATGGAAGGAGGTGGCGGTGAAGAATTTGTACTAATTATGGTGTAGTGTTGGTATACACTGGTGTTGTAGTATGGGCAGTAGTAATAGTGGTAGATGGATACTGTGGTGATGATAATGGTGTGGTGCAGTAACAGTGTAGTGATGGGGTGTATGGTGGTCTAGTGTGGGTGTTGTAGTTGTAGTGTATATATGATGATGATGATGATGAGGATGGTGGTGATGGTGATATGGTGGTGGTGGTGATGTAGTGCTGTGATTCAAATGTTGAGACCAGATTCAGAGAAGGATTATCATGTAGTAACGATTGTTTTGACAGTGGTGGTTGTGGTAGTAGTTGTGGTGGCGGTGCGATGAATGTTATAACGGAATGGAGAACTTGGAGTGGAGCAATGGTTGTGGACATT
>NC_142929.1:82754969-82772469 GCF_046866305.1 Octopus bimaculoides
AATATTTCCATAGTCTTCGTATATTCTGTCTCTCTGTCTCTCTCTCTCTCTCTCTCTCTCTCTCTCTTTTCCTTTCTGAATGCTCCGCCTACGAGGCATTCACAAAGCGATAGAGAGAGAGACAGACAGACTATCTGAAGACTATGGAAATATTTACCTATTTAAAGACTATAGAAATATCTACAAAACATTTCACTTAATTTTTTTCCTCGAATTTAATTTTTTTTCTTATTTTGCTCTTAGTTGAAGAAGTTTAAAAGACGGAAACCGGAACTAAAATATGCTTCATGGAAAAATTATTTTAGCATTTTCTACCTTGTCTTATTTTCCTTATACACATGTATATATATATATATATATATATATATATATATATATATATATATATATATATATATATATATATATATATATATATATATATATATATATATATACATATATATATATATATATATATATATATATATATATATATATATATATATATATATATATATATATATATTTATATTTATATACATACATACATACATATATATACACACACACGTATATATATATATATATATATATATATATATATATATATATATATATACATATGCATATACATATGTATATATATATATATGTATATATAAGTTCAAAAAAACAATAACAAAAAACAACAAAGTGAGGACGTAATACGGATAGTGTTATTGGACGCTCAGGAAAGGAAAGAGAGAGTGTATGACGTTTCGGGCGTAGCCCTTCGTCGGAAAGATGGAAAGTTCGGAGAATGGAAGAACGGAGAAAGAGGAAAATGGTACCGATGCCCACGAGGTTACATATGTATATATATATCTATATACATATATATATATATATATATATATATATATATATATATATATATATATATATATATATATATATATATATATGTGTGTGTGTGTGTGTGTGTGTGTGTGTGTGTGTGTGTGTGTGTGTGTATACTCTTTTACTTTTTTACTCTCTTTACTTGTTTCAGTCATTTGACTGCGGTCATACTGGAACACCGCCTTTTTAGTCGAGAAAATCGAGCCCAGGACTTATTCTTTGGAAGCCTAGTACTTATTCTATCGGTCTCTTTTTGCCGAACTGCTAAGCTACGGGGACCTAAACACACCACCATCGGTTGTCAAGCGATGCTGGGGGACAAACACAGACACACAAACATATACACACACATACATATATATATATACATATATACGACGGGCTTCTTTCAGTTTCCGTCTACCAAATCCACTCATAAGTCTTTGGTCGGCCCGAGGCCATAGTAGAAGACACTTGCCCAAGATGCCACACAGTGGGACTGAACCCGAACCATGTGGTTGGCAAGCAAGCTACTTACCACCGAGCCACTCCTGCGCCTATATATATATATATATATATATATATATATATATATATATATATATTTTGTTGTACTTGGGGATGGTCATATTGCCAGTTTAGCCAATAAAAACACACGCACTGTATATTTGGTGTTAATTTTTTTTTTTTTTTTTTTCAGCTTTATATTACATTAATCTTAATCTTAATCTTATTTCGGCCAGAGTTCTTTCGTCACACTTCTGTGACCTCATCAGTGGTCCTTTGTTTCCTTCTTTCTTATGTGTGTCTCACCTTGCTAACTATCAGCCATTTTGGTGAGACACACATAAGAAAGAAGGAAACAAAGGACCACTGATGAGGTCACAGAAGTGTGACGAAAGAACTCTGGCCGAAATAAGATTAAGATTAAGATTAATGTAATATAAAGCTGAAAAAAAAAAAAAAAAAAATTAACACCAAATATACAGTGCGTGTGTTTTTATTGGCTAAACTGGCAATATGACCATCCCCAAGTACAACAACATCTGTTTCAACACACGATTTCACATAAAAAATCTTGCAAAACAAATATATATATATATATATATATATATATATATATATATATATATATATATATATATATGCTGGTGTGTTTACGTCTCCGTAACTTAGCGGTTCGGCAAAAGAAACCGATAGAATAAGCACTAGGCTTACAAAGAATAAGACCTGGGGGTCGATTCTTTCGACTAAAGGCGGTGCTCCAGCATGGTCGCAGTCAAATGACTGAAACAAATAAAAGAATAGAAGAAAAAGAAAGAATATATATATATATTAATTTATGTATATATTAATATTATCTCAGTTGAAAAATCTTCGATAATGAAAATATGTAAATAGTTACCAGAGTAGCAAAAATTACACGAAAAAGTATGATATCATACCTGGTTAATAGGTAGAAATACCAAGTTAAAGTGATGTATTTTGAGTAGATATGAATAATAACAATAAATGCAGCAAAACGCATATAATCGATAAGTTTCTTTAATTCCTACATATGTTTCAAAATATATGTGCACTCTACTGCAAAGAAGTAAGAGGTGCTGGAATTGCACATAAATTCATCGTCAGGGAACCAACATACCAAAGCAAGACATGCATTAAATGCATTTAACGTAGTGTGCACATATATTTTGAAACATATGTAGGAATTAAATGAACTTATTGATTATATGCGTTTTGCTCCATTTATCATTATTCTTAATACACACACACACACATATATATATATATGTATATGTATGTATATTGTATATATATATATATATATATATATATATATATATATATATATATATATATATATATATATATATATATATATATATATATATATATATACATACATATATATTCACACGCACACGTATCTATCGGCACACAGGGGAAAGTAAAAGAGAGAGATGACAGAGAGAGAGAGAGAGAGAGAGAGAGAGAGAGAGAGAGAGAGAGAGAGAGAGAGAGAGAGAGAGAGAGAGAGAGAGAGAGAGAGAGAGAGAGAGAGGCGGAGAAGAAAAGCTATTTTAAATGTATATTGATTGATTCATTTCCACAGAAGTATTTTCATTGGTGATATTTCTTCGAGCTGGGATCGTAGAGAAGTTCTGAAAATTATTTATATAAAGAAAGACAGCCATATGCTTTGAGAATGATGGAAAGAAATTTCGGTACTGCGCCTGAAAATTCCTGAAAAATAATACATAGCCTATTTGTTTACTACGAAAGATATCAAAATAAGTTTATTGCTATATTTACCTGATCTACGATAACAATACGCTATTGTTTTTCGATGTAAACAAAAGCGAAAACGAAGCTTACCTGAAGATTTCGCTTTTTGATAACTTTCACAAATCAAACAAAAACTGCATACATACATTTGTTCAAGTATTATTCTAAGAAAGCAAATGTGACCACGTAATTGGAAACTTGAAGTTTATCGTTGGAATTTTTCGAATTTTTTTTTAACACGTGTGACTGACGAAAATTTTAAATATAATACTTAAAGCTTGTGTATTTATCCAGTCTGTGAATACAGAGGAAGGGAAGGAGGAAACGAGACAGTACAAGGTCCAACATACAACAATAGTAGTAGCAGTGACAGCAGCAGCAGCAGTAACAGTGACAAAAGCAGCAGCCGCCACAGTGATAGCTGCCGCAGCAGTATTAGTAGTGACAGAGTAACAACATCAATGAAAGAGACTACAACGGCAGTAGCAATAGCAACAACAATGATAGCATAAGTGACAATAACAAAACCAATACCAACAATACCGACAAGAACAACAATAACAACGGCAGCTGCAGCAACAACAACGAGAACATTACCAACAAGAAAAACACATTCGCGGCAGCAGCGAAGAGCAAGGAACGCATTACCGTAGACCTCACAAACAGGGACCAAACGCTAACACAAGCATGGAAACTGATAAAACAAGAGAAGACGTGGGCCAGTCTCCCTGTCCGTCAGAGGCAATTGAAGCAGTGGGGAGAAGAACGGTGCTTTTCAAATGCAACTCAGCAGACAAAAAAAAAGAGCGGTTTTAATAGTCCAAGTTAGACACTGAGGCGGCGCTGAGGTGCATAAGAAATGACATCGAATACATAGCGAGGGGCAAACAATACGGCACCATTTCAGTGCTGTTTAAGTCAGAAGCTCTCTCTATGAAACATTCAATGACCTCTGCAAAACCAGCGAAGTCTTTATGTACCCCTCCCACATGGGGAAACGTACAGCATGTGTCCGCATTCCTAGGATCCCACTAGGACTAGATATGCGGCTGCTTCTGGGATGCGTAATCGTGGAGGGGACAGATACTGTCCTGATAGAGGCGACAAGAACTGCCAGGGAGGACTGGTCCGGAGTTGACCTCGAGATACTGCTCCAGATTAGACCCGTAAACATTAAAAAAATCCATTGTCTCCAAAACGGAACAATGATACATATTATAACTGAGGGCAAAAGGCCGCATTGTTTCGCGTGTGGAGAAACGACTCACTTGCGAGCTCACTGCCCCACAATTGGTAAAAAGTGCAAGGAGTCAAAGGCCTCCACTGCTGCCTACACCGAGACGAGGACCACAAACAACACCAGCATCGGCAAAACCACCAGCAACAGCACTACCCTAAGGGAAACACCACCCTAAGGGGAAAGCTCTCACACCAAACAAAAAATACACACATAGACAAGATTATAAACATACACGCAGACAAGGACACACAGCAAAAGACCTTTATCTTCCAGTAGTAGAGATGAAGGAAAACCAAAAGGTAAAAAAAAAAAAAAGTACGAAAGAAAAACTCCACAAAGCATAACATCCACAAAAACAATACCGACACCACCCACGCAAAAATCGCCCCCAAGACACGAACACCAACACAGCCAACACCATCATTATCACCGGAATCCCCCAAACGCAATCAACCTAAGCAAGAACAAACACTCACACAAATATCTAAAACTGCAGCTACCACACTCACAGCACACACAGACACAACAGAAACAACAAGACCATCGCCACTACAGTCAAGCAAATAAATTAAACAACACCAACACTAAACACCCAACTTCGTACTCATCAAAAGGGATAACGAGGAACAGATGGCCCTCGTAACACAAAACATTGAATTCCAAATTATGCGAGTGATATTCGAATCGAACACATTTCGAGTACCAGAAGATTTACTTCTAGTGCGAATGTCGCTCGATTCCTACACAAAAATTCGGGAGAGCTTTCAGGAGGACGTGGGAATCCCCAAACGTGAGACCCATATCGAGGTTCTTAAAGGGGTTCCCCAAAAAGACCCCACCAATTATGGAAGTAGAACCACCCGACCTTCACAAGACACCGGGAGGTAAGTAAACCTTTCTCTTCTCTCTTTAGCTTACCAACATGACTATACTAAAAGTAAGATTTATAGATGTTCGAGGCCAAGAGTCGCCATGGAAGCAGGGGTGCCTGCTCTACGAGATCAGGTTCTAGAACTGGATATAATTGCTGTCAATAAGACTAGGATTTCCTGTACATGTGCACTGGCCCCCGTGTTCGACGACTATCAGATCTTTACATCTGTTAGTCGGCCGGGAATGGGAGGTGGAGTGGCAGTGCTGTTTAGGAAAGAACAGGATCTGGAGGTAAAGTCGATCTTCTGGGACCCGGACGGGAAGTTGGTGGTCCTGGACGTGATCAATAGTGAAGGTAGTGTCTTTAGACTAGTGGCCGTCTACGCTCCTACCGGAACCAAACGGCTGGATTTCTTTAGGCGTCTGGAAGCCTATCTAGGTACGTCTCGCCATTTACTGTTAGTAGGACACTGGAACAGAATCTTAAATCAACGCTGGGAATGTGTGGGAGTAGCTGATAAAAGAGGTGGGTGCAAAAGCCTCAAACACCTGATCAGCCAGTTCCATCTGTCTGACAAGTACCGAAGAGATTTCCCTCACGCACCAGGACCAACCGCTTAGGGTCATCTAGATCGTGGATGGATAGGATTTTCACTTGGAAAATAGATAGTAATAGTGTAGGATGTCCACTTTTTAAAACAGTCGCCTATTTAGAATATAAGTTTGTAATCTGTACGATCGACCAAGATAAGACGCGTAGATTAGGACCCCAGTACTGGAAGCTGAACATGTCGTTTCCAGCACGTAAGGCTTACAGGGACAGGGTCAACAATTTAGTTAAGCAGAAGTTGACAGGGGGTGAGTCCGTCAACAACAGGTGGTGGGCGGCTCCCAAAAGAGATTAGAGTAATATTGATAGAGTTTAGCAAAGAAATAGTTAGAAAAATAGAAAGGAGGAGGGATTAGTAGCTAAACTAGATGAGGCTATTTGTAGTGGCATTGCAACCAACGTGATAGCAGCGAGAATGGCATTAGACCAGCTCTTCAATGCGAAACATGGCGGTTGCCTTGCCAGAGCTAAGGCGCGTGCTCTAAGAAATGAGGGGATCAAATCTGTTCAATGGGTCCACGTAGCGGAGGCGCAACGTGGTAGCAAAACCACAATTCGGTCTTTGACAGACCGAGACGGACACGAGCTGAGCGAATCCAGGAAGAAGTGTGAGGCCTTTCGCCAGGACTTTGCTCGGTTGCTCGAAGAGAGAAGTGGAGCGGAGATGGTGGCGGACTTCAGTCCCTACTTCGACAGCTTGCCACATCTATCGACGGCCGACGCTGAGAGCTGTGAAGGGCAGATAACTTTAGCCGAAATTCAGGATGCCCTTATCGGCTGCACGAGGCGCAAGTCACCCAGTTTAGATGGTCGGCCCTATGTACTTTACGTGAATACGTCAGACTTGTTCTCCGATCTCCTTGAAGCGTTCTACTGCAACTGGCAGCAGAATGGGAGTATTCTCTGTTCTATGAGCCAGATCGTAGTGACACTGATGAGGAAAGACGAAAGCAAGAACACATTAGGCAACTTCAGGCCCATAACTTTGCTTAACACAGAGTTTAAGATTTTGGCCAAGGTATTAGCAAAGAGGTTGGCACTTGTCGAGGATCTGGCTGGGGAGGGGCAAACCTGCGCAAATCTAACTAGGTCCATACACGACAACCTCCACCTCATGCGATACATCAGAGAAATGATAGGGTGTAAACTTGGCTTTGGTGGGGCACTGATCAACTTAGATCAATCGAAATCATTCGATAGGGTCGACCATCGGTATCTAGAGGCTGTCCTCGAAGCAGCTGGCTTCGGCTTCGTCTTCAGACGTTGGATTGCTGCAAAGCACAGCGGCATCTGCTCGATGGTCAAAGTTAATTGTCACCTCCCAGAACCGTTTCAGATCTCCCGATCGGTCCGTCAAGGATGCCCTCTCTTCTCCCTTCAGTACGTATTGACTCTTGATCCTTTACTACGGAAGCTGGAGCTGCTGCTGGGCATCCCGCTCGAACCGGGACGCAGAAGGGTTGTGTCGACGTATGCGGACATCACTGTGATGGTGTCGGAAACCTCAGAAATCGAGGTGATCGACACATCATTGGAGGAATAGGAAAAGTTGACAGGAGTAAAACTTAACCCGGAAAAGTCATGAGGTGAGGCTGCGGTATCTCCTGGTATTCTGCCTAAACGGTGAATAGATGTGGTTGCCCTTTATCAAACAGACCTTTTCACAGCTCGTCTGCTTGACTGTGCTGCAAAATATTCACCTTATTTTGAAATTGTATGGATAATACCATACTTAATTCTGGTGCCTAAACTTAAGTACCATATTCACCTTGAATCTAAATTTATATATATATATATAGATAGATAGATAGATAGATAGATAGATAGATAGAGACATCTACATACATATATACGCACACACACACACATATGTACACGTGCGCACGTACACACAAACACACACACACACACACATACACACAAACACACCACGACGACGACCACCACCAGTACAAACAAATATCGAGTGTGAGTGTATTTGTGCTATTGCGGGTGCGCGTCTTGTCTATGATATTGCAATGTCGTAAAGAAGTGAAAAAAAAAAAGTAACATGTCGTGACGTAGAGATGGAGAAAGAAATTTCGATTGATTGGCGGACTAACATTCACTGATATGTGACTGAAATTATTGTGATCAATAACAGGGCTGGAGGCGATAGAGACGGACACAGTGTAAGTAACAAGGAGGTGAAGGAGGGGTAACAGAAAGAGATAAAGAGAGAGAGATAGTAGGGGAGAGGGATAAAGAAAGAGTGGTGTGTCTGTAAAGGGAGGTAAGAGGTCAACTGCAACTAACAGCACCTTTGTTCCTCTTCTTTGATGTCATGTGACCCAACTAGCCTGCATGGCAAGTTGCTGGTCGGTTTGGCGGGAATGGTTCCTTTTCTCAACTTGTTATGGCTATATGTTGTTTGTGAACGTTGTGGTGGTGGTGGTAGTGAAGGAGGCTTTGGTGATGGCGGGTTTAAAAGGGATCTGTAAGAAGGATCTTGTTGTGACATTGATAGTAGTAGTAGTAGTAGTAGTAGTAGTAGTAGTAGTAGTAGTAGTAGCAGCAGCAGCAGCAATTATTGTTGTAATGGCGATGGTGGTGCAGGTGATGATGATATTAAAAGAGTTGACATAAAAGATGCTACTCGTTGTAGAAGCAGTAGTAAAACAACTGATTTTGTGAGTCCTGTAGTACTGGTACTGGTACTGACGTTACTGGTGTTACTTTTGTTGTTGTTGTTGTCGTCGTCGTTGTTGTTTAGCACTAGACCAAGTTTCGTCTAACACCCCTATGACCAATGACATTCCGATCATGACCATCTCAGTCTTATTTTTAAACATAGTGAATCTATATCTAGACTTAAAAGCAGCTCTCTGAACGTTAAATGTGTCGATAATAGTCATTTAGAGTACATAATATAATGTAATATAATGTAATATAACATAACAATATGATGTAAAATAATATTTCTTTAGAGGCAGTGACCACTCCTTTTCGAACCCCAAAAATGTAATTAAAATATTCACAATTAGTTTTCGTTTAAATCGGTGCTTTTCAACTGGAGTTCGTATGACCGTCGGGGGGTCCAAACAAGATTTTGTTGTTAAAATTTATGAGCAATGAATTGGTCTCTTTTTTACAATGCACCAAATATTTTAACAAGTATTTTTTAAATACAATTCCTTATACTTACTTATAGAAATATTAAAGAATCCCTTAAACATGAGATGGTTATGAGTGCCCACCTGAGTAAAATAGGAATCAAAGGTAAAAAAAAAATGATCGAGAACCACTGGTTTAAATATTTTCCTTCTGCCTGTCTGTTTCTCTCTCTTTCTCTCCCCCCTCTTTCTCTCTCTTTCTCCCCCCCTTCTCTCTCTCTCTCTCTCAACTCTGCGATAGATTTGGTTTGGCAAAAACAGAAAAGGTAACAGAACGGAACTTTTCCTAACACCTAGCCAATGAAATAAAAGAGTTCATTAGAATAACAGGCATAAAAGCAAGCAGACCGTTCCCTCAGCTTATTTTTTATTTACACAAATTTAATAAATACATACATGAAGAATCTATTCGCTTTCTGTTTTTTAAGCAATCTTTGTCAATTGATCAAAGCAGATTTTGATTACACTAAACCATCCTGATGAGGTTTTAAAAAAACGTTCCCATAGTTAGAGACAAAAATGAAACTTCAGACTTTCTTTCATTTAAATATGTTAAATGTTAATTTCCTGAAATGATCTGCTTTTTGTTATGAAAGTCACAGTTATCATTAAGTTTTTGTTCTATTTCTGGAATAGAATTTCAAATAATTCAAAATGTTTTTGTGCAAGGGTGGGTTTATATAACCTTGAGAATTTTAAGTCAGATTAGTGACCAATGGAACCAAGGGAACATTGTACAGACTGATGTTTACACACGTAGACAAAAGGACGGAAAAGACCATTGGAAGCACAGCAGCAGAGTTTGGATGTAGGGAAGCCTACTACACGCGGTTGATCAAACATTGTTATTATTAGTAATACTACAAAAGACAGCCTCACGCAATAGTAGTTGTAGGGAGCTGTACCACTGAGAAATACTCTATGATTTCGAGTGACCTGCTCGAAATATACAGAATTAGGCTGTGACATTTGGTTCCTAAACAAAGGGAGGCAGAAGGACATACATGCATACATGCATACACACATACATACATAAAGACAGACAGACAGGCTGGCTGGCAGATGGTAAAAAGATTTTTGGAAACATTAATGGCACCACACCAGAATTCCTCTATACTCACTCCATGTCATCTGCCTACAACACACCTTTATTGAACGAATTTCTATCAATACACACACATAGAAAGAGATGGCGTTTCTAGGCATACTTGTGTGGTTCTTCATACATATACGTAGACATATACTCAATCGAATGAATGTGTGCGTCATGTTATGAGGGTATATACATGTACGACACAGGCGTATATATATACGCAGACAAACATCTGTGCGTATGTGTGTGAAAATGTTCGTGTATGTATGTGTCCATGTATGTATGTGTATTTGTATAAAAACCAGAAATAAACGGACGAAAAAATAAATGTACCAAAATACAAATCAACAAATATTTGAATCGTAACAAAACAACAAAAATATCGCTCGCAGCAACAACAACAACAGCAGCAACAGAAGCAGCAGCAGCAGCAGTAGCAGCAGCAGCAGCAGCAGCAACAACAACAGCAGCAACAACGACAATGCAACAAAAGCGAATGAGTAAAATAAAACAAGAAAGGCGCGCTGATGCCGAGAAGAGGGAAAAAACCCCGCCTGAAATACGTATATGAATGTGTGAATATATGTACGTTAGTATATGTGTATGTGAGTATATACGTATATGCTTACAGATATATGTATCTTTATGTAATGTGTGCGTGTGTGTGTGTGTATGTGTGTGCGTGCGTGTGTGTGTGTGTGTGTGTGTGTGTGTGTGTGTGTGTGTGTGTGTGTGTGTGTGTGTGTGTTTGAATCATTTAAAACATGTCCAGCTCGATGGCAGAATCATAGTATTGATTTTTTTTTCATGCAGTGGAAGAAATATAACAATGAAATAGAAATTTCGTAAACACAACTACACCCAAAAATTACACCCCACCTCCGCTTACACACACGTACGTGCACGCGCGTGTGTACACACACACACACACACACACACACACACACACACGCATACACATACATGTACATACAAATACATACATATACATACATATACATATAAATATACATACATATACATATATATATTTAAATAGATATATGTATATATATATACATACACGCATATATATTCATATATATATATATGTAGATATATACATATATATAAACATGAAATAGATCCATATATATGTATATATATGTATATATATATATATATATATATATATATATATATATATATATATATATACATACTAACATACATACATACATACATGCATACATACATACATAAATGAAAAATTTGTGGTAAATAAACAAATGACATAACATATAGTGAATGTACAACAGGACGGGAGACAAACACAGAAGGATCTTAATTCTTCATTAGTTATCAACCAATTGGTAACACTCGGTTTCGCACCATTAATGATATATACATAAATATATGCACATATATATGTACATACATATACACACACATGTTTGCATGTGTACAAACGAAAGAAAAGACCACTCAATATGCACTCGATATGCAGAATATTATCTAGGTTAAGTGAGCTCTTGGTGACTTACTGGATCATTAGTCTTAGGCATAAGAGTACATACGTATATCTCTAATCGATCACATGTTCGCAATAAATGAACATTAGCCCCGTTTGATTTGAAATGTGTATCCTTATTGGTCATTAGTAAGCTTGATTTCCGATAGACGAACCAGCTCACGTAATGAAAATTTTTACAGACTGCTGATATGAATCACTTCAAAGTGATATTGCAGTGCACTCGAAAGATTTAGGAGAAACACTTTAAAGATTAATGCACATTCACAAGGGAATTAACTCTTCGCTTTTCGAAGGCAGACCTTGGATTTCTTGTTGAATGATAGTGTTGTTTACTTTAAGATATACAGTTTCTCTAAAAGACAGAGTACAATTGTCTAAAAAATTATACTGGGGAAGTCATGCTATTGGTCTAAGTTTACTATGCCCTAGGACTTTAAGGGGTGCATTTGTTGGTTATGTGGTACGGCTTCAGTAAGATAGAATCCTCTCACTCTGCCACTATTATCCAGAGAACGTATATGAATCTTACGGCAAGCGCCTTCATGAGTCTCAATTCGTATTGTACAAGATACTATAGTATTTGACTACACTCTGAGGATTCTTGCAAATCTGCAGAACTGTATTGTACTACACTGGACTTCTGAATGTTACAGTATGCTACTGTAACCTACTAAACTCTGTGGATCACATAGTATTGTACTCTACATTATTCTATAGGTGTTAAAGTACTTTATTCGACTGAACAATATGCTGCAATATTGTACTCTATTAAATTAGTGAAAGTGAAATGATTAAACCAAAGATTGGCACTGCCTCATTGACGTTTTGAGGACAAATTCTACTAGTTCAGAGGTCGATAAAATAGTTATATACAATGAAATAGTAAATCAACAGTTGTCATTATTATTATTATTATTATTATTATTATTATTATTATTATTATTATTATTATTATTATTATTATTATTATTATTATTCAGTAGTTTTATTTTTATAACGTGCTTTCACTTCACTACCGAGCGCAGCTCTGTGCGCCTTGGGTATGTGCTGTGGTTTGCTGTGGTGCTCTTATGTTTACTGTATTGAAACTGTTTTGCGTAGAATGTGTGCAGTACCCAGTAGTGCAATTTTCTGTATGTTATATATATTTGTAAGTCCTGGTGTTTTTGTTATGTATTTGTCTGAATATTTTTTTTATTATACCTAAGGCACCTACTATGATAGGAATTGTTTCTGTTTTTAGATTCCACATTCGAGTTACCTCTATTTCCAGGTCTTTGTATTTTGAAAGTTTTTCCATTTCTTTTAGGGAAACGTTGTCATCTGCTGGTATTGATACATCAATTAGAAAGCATTTTTTTTCTTCATGATCTTTGACAACTACATCTGGTTTATTTGCCTTAATTTCTCTATCTGTGTGTATTGGCATATCCCAGAGTATGGTTGCTTTCTCGTTTTCTGTGACATTTTCTGGCGTGTGTTTATACCATCTTTTTTCTGTTGTTATTCCATAGTGTTGGCATAGCTTCCAGTGTATATAGGTCCCAGCTCTGTCGTGTCTGTGAATATATTCCTTCTTAGCCAGGACTGGGCAGCCAGAGATAATATGATTTATTGTTTCTTGTCCATCTCCACATATTCTACAGTTACTTGTTATTATTATTATTATTATTATTATTATTATTATTATTATTATTATTATTATTATTATTATTATTATTATTATTATTATTATTATTCAGTAGTTTTATTTTTATAACGTGCTTTCACTTCACTACCGAGCGCAGCTCTGTGCGCCTTGGGTATGTGCTGTGGTTTGCTGTGGTGCTCTTATGTTTACTGTATTGAAACTGTTTTGCGTAGAATGTGTGCAGTACCCAGTAGTGCAATTTTCTGTATGTTATATATATTTGTAAGTCCTGGTGTTTTTGTTATGTATTTGTCTGAATATTTTTTTTATTATACCTAAGGCACCTACTATGATAGGAATTGTTTCTGTTTTTAGATTCCACATTCGAGTTACCTCTATTTCCAGGTCTTTGTATTTTGAAAGTTTTTCCATTTCTTTTAGGGAAACGTTGTCATCTGCTGGTATTGATACATCAATTAGAAAGCATTTTTTTTCTTCATGATCTTTGACAACTACATCTGGTTTATTTGCCTTAATTTCTCTATCTGTGTGTATTGGCATATCCCAGAGTATGGTTGCTTTCTCGTTTTCTGTGACATTTTCTGGCGTGTGTTTATACCATCTTTTTTCTGTTGTTATTCCATAGTGTTGGCATAGCTTCCAGTGTATATAGGTCCCAGCTCTGTCGTGTCTGTGAATATATTCCTTCTTAGCCAGGACTGGGCAGCCAGAGATAATATGATTTATTGTTTCTTGTCCATCTCCACATATTCTACAGTTACTTGTTATTATTATTATTATTATTATTATTATTATTATTATTATTATTATTATTATTATTATTATTATTCAGTAGTTTTATTTTTATAACGTGCTTTCACTTCACTACCGAGCGCAGCTCTGTGCGCCTTGGGTATGTGCTGTGGTTTGCTGTGGTGCTCTTATGTTTACTGTATTGAAAGTGTTTTGCGTAGAATGTGTGCAGTACCCAGTAGTGCAATTTTCTGTATGTTATATATATTTGTAAGTCCTATTATTATTATTATTATTATTATTATTATTATTATTATTATTATTATTATTATTATTATTATTATTGTTATTATTATTATTATTATTATTATTATTATTATTATTATTATTAAGGCGGTGAGGTGGCAAAACGGTTAGCACACCGGGCAAAATGCTTAGCAGCATTTCGTCTGCCGTTACGTTCTGAGTTCAAATTCCGCCGAGGTCGACTTTGCTCCTTTTGGGGTCGATAAACTAAGTACCAGTTGCATACAGGGGTCGATCTAATCGACTGCCCCCCCCCCAAAAAAAAATTTCGGGCCTTGTACCTAGAGTAGGAAAGAATATTATTATTATTATCATTATTATTATTATTATTATTATTATTATTATTATTATTATTATTATTATTATTATTATTATCAGTATTATTATTATTATTATTATTATTCTTTTCTACCGATTTAGCAGGGTTTTGTTCTGCAGATCAACAATGCAAGTCTCAATTGTAATATTTTTTTTTTTATCTTTTAGGTTGTAATTTGGGTGTTGTGCCAAGTACACCCATTTCCACAGGAATAATTGTCTTCGACTTAGACAATTTCTTCAACTCTCTGGCTAGGTCCTGATATATTTTAATTATTTTCAATTACTTTGGTATCCTCTCCATGATATGGTATTACAAAGTATATAATCTGTTTTTCTTTTCTATTTTTGTCTTCTTCCTACCCGTCCTCTTCCTACCCGTCCTCTTCCTATATGGTTTCCTTGATTCAATAGTATGATCAGTCCTTGTGGAGAAATGCAATAAAATCCTGTAATTCTTAATCTCTCTCACCACAACTGGCTCCACGTTGTCCATACCACTTTTCTGTCACTGCGAATCCACAAATTTAACCGATAGTCATGGCTGCGCTTATACTTTCTATGTGCTATCATCATCTTCAATATTATCGTTATCTCATGTAACTCTATCTTTTTAAGATGGGCGAGTGTATCACAAGGAAGACTTAGCTGTTATTTCTATCTGATCATGCCACCACCTAAATAATTCGAAGTTGGTTCATTTAAATATATATTCTGTAGAATTGTATATTTCGTCACTCCTACCTTTATTAGTAAAATATTGGTCTTATAAATAATTGTGAAACTTTATCAATGACTTTCAAGAAAAAATAAAGTTAATAAAGACACAAAATTATAAATGCGCGAAGTACACCGGACACATTTCACAATGTTGTATGATGTGTAAACATACGTATACATACATACATACATATATATATATATATATATATATATATATATATATATATATATATATATATATATATATATATATATATATATATATACAGGGTGGGGCAGAGAGGATTGACGTTTTTGAAATGGTCATTATCATCCCATTGGGAAGGACATATGTCTGACAGGTACCATTTGGTCCTTGGTGTCTTAGCATTTTTTTTTCTTTTCAAGTGAAGCCATGGCGCTGTGGACAATAGAGCATCGCGTGTTTGCCTACGAAGTACACTAATGAATAGGAGACCGGTGGGGGCACCACGAGCGGTACGGACCCCGGCCAAGATTTGATACGGAGTCCGAGCGTTACATCGAGATGATAAACAATTTCTTTGTGCCTGAATTACGATGAAAACATAACGACGGATGTGGTTTCAGCAGAATGGGGCGACGGCCCACACAGCCAGCGCATCAATGGACATTCTTCGCCCTCTCTTCGGTGACCGCCTCATTTCCAAGTTTGCTTGGCCCCCTCGATAAAGTAAATAGCGAGTGCATACATCCATTTTTTTCTCTTCGTTCATGACTATTCGTAAGTGATGGGGCTACTCACCATCAACTACATAGTACATGTAGTCAACCAATACTAAGTCCGGTTTGTTATGTTTTAGCACCTGATCTATTTGGATTGGGAAATCCCACAGGATTTTACAGGTCTCCGACTCCGCAACTCTCTGCAGTTTGTATTCATACCGCGTCTTGTCTCTGTCTAGATCTCACTTTTCGCACAGTTTCCAATGTATCACTTTCGCTACCTCATCGTGTCGACACAACTTGTAATGGTTTTAGGTACGTCTAGGGCATTTGTTCGCCATATAGGTAATGGTCTCATCCACTCTATTATAGATGCGGCAGCATCGATACACTTGCTCATTCCTAAAGTTGATCCTCCAATTTGTGGAGAAAGCTTGGTCTTGCGCTGCTAATATGTTGTTCTCAGTCTCTTTTTCAGTGCTCCTTTCTTCATCCAATCCCACCTGTTTCCAACAACTTTAGTTGTGGCTACATGGAATTGATTGTGTAGTCCTTTGTTGTGTAATTATCCTTCATGTCGTTTTTGTACCTCTTGCTTTGTTTTTCCCCATTTTCTCTGCTTTCAATACGCCCCAACTGACACTAACAAGGTTTCCTTACTTTAAAATAGGTATATCAATAAGCTCTCGAGTTCGATACGTACGCAGTCTTCCACACTTATCAGTCCCCTTTCTCCATTTGCTCTCTTCTTGTATAGGTGATCAGGTTCTGCACGTGGATGATGGGCTCCATGCATCGTTAGGAGCTTTATTATTATTATTATTATTATTATTATTATTATTATTATTATTATTATTATTATTATTATTGATATTATTATTATCAAGTGAGAGAGCAGTGCATGCCATCAAAGTGACACTGGGGTAAAATATACGAAGCCCATTATACCCATCATGATTACCCGTCTGATAAGGGTACACCAGGCACATGCATCACAACCGTATGTGCGCGACATGGTGATCTCATATCAAGATAAACAGCGCATTACCTCGCAAGTGAGGTCCAGTTAGAATTTTCTTCAGGTCGAGTAGCCCATCCCACTCTAAAGGTCCCTGAATAAGGTTTGTTTAAGGATGTTGAGCAAAACACCCATGTTTCCAAAGGTGAATTATTCAAACCCCAAGAAATTCCTCTCAACACATGACTATGATGCTCCCCCACTACTTCTGCTCATGATCAGAGATGCACATATCGTCAGCCACCAAGGGACATGCTCAACTGGTTAAGGTCAAACAACTGACAAGCAAATCTGTGGTATTGAGCAGAATATTTGCTGTAGTCCATCTTTTTATACCAAGACAAAACAATTATTATTATTATTGTTATCATTATTATTATTATTATTATTATTATTATTATTATTATTATTATTATTATTATTATTATCATTATCATTATTATCATTATTAACATTAT
>NC_142929.1:82777469-82797469 GCF_046866305.1 Octopus bimaculoides
CGTAAGTCTCCTGACAGACCATTACACAATATGTTTAATTCTCCTTCCTTCATCCGTCAATTACACAGAGACGCAGTCATAAATGATAATATCCACTACAGCGCTCGCTTAATTTACGACTAATTCATATATTGCTAAATTCATATATATGCTATTGATTGGGGAACGAGGCGTGGTATCCTCAGAGCAATGCTCAAGAAATTGTACTTGAGGAGGTTTCCACCTTTTTCCACACATCAATAGCAAAAAAAAGAATCCTTTACATTCGCTTTCTATCTACAATATGGTTTTGTGATATTTAAATTTATTTCATTTCTTCTGATTATGCTGTAATGTACATAATATGCATGTGTGAATGTGTGTGTGTATGTGTGTGTTCTTGTGTATGTACGTGTGAGTATATATGTGTGTGTATGTGTATTAATGCTAGTTTTAATGTTAAGTTATAATGAAAAGGATTCTACATTAAACTAAAACATAACTCAATACATTTGTAGATTAAAAACGTTTTATTCTTTAACAAAAATATTGTTTACAGTAACCTCGAATTTTCGACCAAGTAATCTATTATGATGTATATACACACATACATACATATACATACATACATACATACATATACATACATATATACATATATATATACATACATATATACATACATACAACCCCACCATCCCTATATATCCCATCTCACCTCATTCCACTTCCACGTGTCCCACTCCCACCTTCACACCCCACTACAACATCCACCCTACCCTTGCTTCCCCACTCTCGCCTCTTCCACACCCCAACACCACCACACCACATACCACCACATCACATACTACCATACCACACCACACTATATCACACCACTCTGCACACACTAACACTGATTACTTCCCAGCACCCACACCATCATCCACACACCTACACATGCACACACGCACACGCCAAGGTCACTAGCCCCCATCCACACGCACATACACGCTCTCACATACACACGCACGCGCACCTTCGTTTTGGGATCACCACTACTTTATTATCTCCCCTTCTTCCTAGCTCTCCTGTGTAACCCCTCTGTTCGGCATTTGCCATGATATATCGCTAGCCACTAAACCTGTTTTATTTTCCCTCTCTGTTTATTTCTGTGGTCCTTTCTGTCGAAGAGCGTAGGCTCGAAACGTCAAAGACTTTCTCACTTCCGGAGCGTTAAACTAAAACATCTGTTTGTTGTTTACACATCCGTCTCTGTCTTTTGTTTTTCGTAAATTCTCACTATGTATATACAGGGTTCTCCGTTTTTTTGTCTTTGTTGTACACATTCGCTTGCTTTCTTACAAAAAATCTAATGCTTTTATCTTAGACTTTTTTTGGGGGGGGGGGCAACCAGATTGAACAGTGTAACTGTCCGAAACTGTAAGGACATTTGGTAACTTGATTGACGAAAGAAGGCCACTAATGACACGTCCTTTTTTTTTCTTGTCCCTCTAATTCTTGTTTTTCTTGTCCGCTTTTGTATCGTCTCTCTGGCCGGATGTTTTATTGTCCCCTATTGCGCTTTTGTTCCATTATATATATATATATATATATATATATATATATATATATATATATATATATATATATATATATATATATATATATGTGTGTGTGTGTGTATGTATGTATACATGCGCAACACACAACACACACACGCACGCACAGACACACACGCACACACACACGCACGCATACACACACACACATACACACACACACACACACACACACACACACACACACGCTCACACACACACAACACATACGGTCTAGGCAACTGAGCACGAATGTTCTGCCTAGGAGTAGAATGGTTTCCCTCTTCCCTTGTTCTGTATGATCTCAGACTCCAGCTAGTCACTCGCCTGCACCGTGTTGCCATCTTAGTTGTATACAGATGGAATGATCTATTGTTATTCGTACGGATTCTCTGGGCATTCACTGATTTCTACTCTGGGATAGCAATATATCCTGTGCCTTCTGACTGCAATTTGTTTGTTGGCTGATAGGTGGAGAGGCTGAAATATCTCAGCATTAGACTGCCAATTCTTTTTTTTTTTTTATAACTAGTCTTGATGATTTTTACGCCCCGCTTTTTTACGTCCTTGCCTCTCAATGGGAGTAATATTAAGTGATTAAATTTTGGGGTTCATTAGATGAAGAATATAACGACGTAAATTACATGTATGTGTATGTATTTGTATGTACATGAGCATGTGCTTTAAGGATGTATGTGTGTGTATATATATATATATATATATATATATATATATATATATATATATATATATATATATATATATGCACTTATTTAAATATACATACATATATATAATATATATAATCATGAATGCATTGTATATCTCTCCCTCTCTATCTCTCCCCCCTCTCTCTCTCTCTCTCCCCCCTCTCTCTCTCTCTCTCTCTCTCTCTCTCTCTCTCTCTCTAACCCCCATATATATATATATATATATATATATATATATATATATATATATATATATATATATATATATATATATATACGCCACCACCGCTTAACAACCGGTGTTGGTGAGTTTACATCCTAGTAAATTAGCGGTTCGGCGAAGAGATAGATAAAATAAGAACCAGGCTATAAAACACAGGAGTCGAGTCATTCGATTAAAATCCTTCAAGGCGGTGCCCCAGCATGGCCGCAGTCTAATGACTGAAACAAGTAAAAAGCAAAAGATAAAAGATATATGGCTTTTACCGTTGTGAATCTTCGTTGATTCAAGCTACTTTCTCACTACTGTTAATGACGTTGTTTAACGCATGGACATCACAACATCACACTGTCCTACATGCTCGCACCATTTTCGAAATTAAAATAAAATTGATAAATAGTTATATGCGATAGCTGTTTTGTACCACAGTCGTTCGTTAAAGCTTTTGTAGTCGGCATGAACTTCACAGCATCACATTTTTGTTGAGTAAAATACACGAGACTTTGTACGTCCACATCCAACATAACAATGAAACAAATGTTGTTGACATCGCTGCTGCTACTGCTGCTGCTGCTAATATCACTGCTGCTACTGTTGCTGCTGTTATTAACAGTTCCGTCATCGCTTCTACTGCTGCTGCTGCTGCAACTGTTCATGCTGTTGCTGCTGCTGCTGAAGAGGTTGTTGCTGTACGCTCCCATTACTTGTACCGCTGGTAATGGAGATGATTATTAAAACGGTTATCGATAATGGCCACGGTGGTGGTGGCAGTGTTGGTGGTGGTGGCGTGATGACGACGATGATGATGCCGCCGCCGATATTGATGACGACGATGACGACGAAGACAATGACGATGATGATGATGATGGTGGTGGTGGTGGTGGTGGTGGTGATAAATAAGTACCCAGTACAACTGCTGCACTCTCAGTAACCATTCTT
The DNA here is from genome assembly GCF_046866305.1 of Octopus bimaculoides. Taxonomy (NCBI): domain Eukaryota; kingdom Metazoa; phylum Mollusca; class Cephalopoda; order Octopoda; family Octopodidae; genus Octopus; species Octopus bimaculoides. The sequence goes on from NC_142929.1 coordinate 82,780,898, forward strand.
CCCTTTGTCATTCTCGTCGTCGTCGCCATAGTCACAGATATTGTTTGGTGGCAGATCGTTTCTGTTGGTTTGCTGTTGGCTCTAATCGAGGAGAACTATAATGAAAGGCGTTCCATCGGTGGCCGTTCCATTTGTTTTGTAAAGGTGGTGAGGCTACAGTTTCCATTATATACTTCTTGCGTTGATATAGTTAGGGATATTTAACTGTGGTTTCTAGCAAGTTGAGCGGCCATCTACAGGCTACCTGAGTTCCTTTACCAATCATGTTAGCCTTATATGGCATTCTAATTATATAATTAATGTGTGTCTATGTGTGTGTGTGTGCACATGTATGTGTGTTCATATATCCCTGTTTTAATATATATATATATATATATATATATATATATATATATATATATATATATATATATAGGTGAGAAAGTTGGTATGTGAAAGCTCATCCTTTCATATATATATATGTGTGTGCGTGTGTGTGTGTGTGTGTGTTTGTGTATTGATGCATACATATATATATATATATATATATATATATATATATATATATATATATATATATATATATATAATATATAATATATATCATAAATAATATATAATATATATTATTTATTATTTAATATATAATATATTATTTATTATTTAATTAAACGCGATGCATCAATTTCAAAGTATGTGTGTGTGTGTGTGTGTGTGTGTGTGTATGGTGTGTGTTGTGTGTGTTGTGTGTGTGTGTGTATGGTGTGTGCTGTGTGTGTTGTGTGTGTGTGTGTATGGTGTGTGTTGTGTGTGTTGTGTGTGTGTGTGTGCGTGTGTACTATACATCGTCACCATCATCATCATTTACCAGCCACATTTACATGCTTGTATGAGTCAGACGAAATTTATTGAGTACCATTCGACTTTTTCCATCCAATATTTATTTACACGCTCTGGTTTGTAGCTTTACATCATATCTCATCGGTGAATAATACCTTGATGACATTTTCGGACAGCTGCTTATGATGTGGGTGGTATCTTTGGTATCAACTCCACCAAGTCTGCATCGGTTGTCACATTTTACTGCTTTTCCTGCATCTCTGTCCCTTTTGTGCATCAGCTATTTGATTGATATTTCCTGTTCTTGGATTGCAAACGCATACCCTTCAAAGTTGGAGGTTGTAATCCGATTGTTGGTCCATGATAGACTACTTTGATGATCAATGTTACTATCATCTCGGAGCTTTCTACTAACATATCCATGCATGGTCTTCTGCCGATATACGCTCATCCTTTCATCTGATGCTATGTTGCGATAGAGTGGTGCGACTTCTTCGGGCATGTATTCTAGGTTATCAGATAACGAATGGTGCCCAAGGAACTGCTTTTCAAGTTTAATATTATCAGCCTCATGTATGCAAACTTGATCAAAGGTTGCTCTTCGACACTTGGTGGTTAAAAGATGTTGCCGAAGGAATATGAAACGACATTCAAAGTTAGTTTGGATCAATGCTAAGCTTCTACCGCTTTGCTTGCGTTTTTGGTAGAGGCGATCTACCTCACTGTTGATATGGAAATTATGTCTGCTTGTTAGTATCTTCCGGGTTTTCACATCAACAACTCGGATCTCATCAAGTGTCCAATAAAGCAACCCAAATGTTGGAATGAGTACTGGTATTGCATATACATGGTGGACCACTGTTTTATTGAATGCAAAGAGTTCCGAAGTCCAAATGTTCTTTATTCAGCTGTAATATTCTTTAGTGACACGTGTTTTGTTACAGATGCCATTGTAAGATATGTTTTCATCCACCCCCTGTAACATTCCTCATCAAATATAGTGGAAACAGTGAAGTCATTGATGGAGATGTTGCTAGTCTGCTTTACAGTTTTCCATCTTTTCACAACTGTATAGCAACATTTATCCTGACCAAACTCCAATACTACATCCTTTGAGAATGTTGTAACCAGGTCAAGGCTCTTTTTCATCTCACGCATATGCTTTGCATGTAGTTTCAAGTCATCCACAAAGAAACTGTGTAATTCTGGCATTTCTGCTTCCTTGTGAACCAGTGAGATATCCTTCAGACTTCCTTCACATGAATGACAAGGGGTTTACAGAAAGTATAAACAACAGCACAGAGAGGCTGTCTCCTTGGAATATGCCTTTGCGATACTGTATTCTATCAGTGATAATACAGTCGCTCTTTGTGTTTAATTTCAAGATGCTGGCCCATGATGAAGTCAGGTCAGCTATGTATGTATGTATGTATGTATGTATGTATGTATGTATGTATGTATGTATGTATGTATGCATGTATGTATGTGTGTGTGTGTGTGTGTATGTATGTATGTATGTATGTATGTATGTATGTATGTATGTATGTGTGTATGTATGTATGTATGTATGTATGTATGTATATTCTCTTCTGGTTTTAATTATTTGAAATCTTCCGAGAAATTTTTAAAATGTCACATTTTAAATTAAAGAAAAGTCTTGCATATTTTTACTGTTCTACTTACAAATTGTATTTGCAATGTGCAAATTAGTTTGATTTCTTTTTCTGAAGACCCTAGCTTATCCAGATAGGCATTACTCACAAAACCAAGTGATTCCAACATTTGGGATACTTGACTGGTATGTAGAAGAAATCTATTCCATAGACATTAGAGACTGTAAGACCTCGACATCAACTGAAAGCATCCACAGAAATAGCAATATCGACAGCTCTACCTAAGAAGAGATGAAGAAGGTTGAGATCTGAGATCAGTGCAAGCAGCCTTGGAAAGTCCAGTCTCTCTCAGACAACACTCGCTAAACAACAACAGCAAAAACAGATTCATAAACTTAGCACTGGAAAGCGAAGAGAACACCATCCTACGTGTGAACTCCTCAGGAAGTACTCTCTTCCTGATGACTTCCCATACAACCTCCAAACAGCTGGAGTAGCATGCCTCAAAAAAGACCCAGATGTGAAACGCGCAGCATGCAAAAATAAATGTTCGCATACATCACATCACACTTCGAAGGCTGTGCATTTGTAATCCAAGAGCAGGAAACAGGTATAAATCACCAAATCAACAAAAGAGACAGTGAAGCCCTTGGAGTGCCGAGATGCAACCGTAACTGTAGATTATGTCATATTTCTGTGGAAGACATCACTCGTGATTAACAGCTGCCTAAAAAATGTCTTCCAATGTGACACGGCATTGTTATTAAAACAATGCAACATGCTATCCTTAAAAAAGACTGTCCTGGGAAAAATATACAGAATCCTCTTGAAATTGAATACACACACCAATACAAGGAATATTGTCAGAACATTCCCATCAAAGCTTATACCAAATGCAAAGGTAACAGACCTGATGTTGTTTGGTACAGACATGGTAAAGAATGTAGAGTAGCAGGGGTCAGCTGCTTTGCTGATCTGAAAATCCCTTCTAAAATTAATGAGAAAAGCTACAGACAACTCCTTCTCTATCCAGAGTATAAATTCACTTTTATATCAGTAAAAATTGGCGCACTTGGTTTTGTGAGTAAGGGCCGAAAGTGACAATTTGCATAAATTAGAATTTTCAGAAAAAGAAATCAGCCTTTCTCAAGTTCAACAAATGATATCGCTTTTGTTATATACATTTCAAAGATGCTGTTTTGTATCTTTACTGAGAACCAGCCCCTTCTTTACAGTAAGATTTCAAATAATTGAAAATAGATGAGGACACACACACACACACACACACACACATGCAAGCATAATTACATATGTAAGTACATAGACCTCACACACACGCACACCCACAGCTGGAGAATTATACATATTTACATTTTATGGACTTTAGTGTGAGATCATGGATCTAATAGGAAAGGGAGGACAGGAAAATTATACACACACACACACACAGATAGAAAGAAAGAAAGAAAGAAAGAAAGATAGATAGATAGATAGATAGATAGATAGATAGATAGATAGATAGGTAGGTAGACAGCCACCAAAACGCGGATTTGTTTTAAGGATGAGGCTAAAACTTCAAGATTGACCTCCTCAAATGTGACCCGAACGACCTAAGAAAGGTCAAGTGTCAAAGCAATGAAGTGTAAACCAGAAAATCCAATAACCACATTCCAGAGGCGGTCGACTGTGAAATTGTGGCTGCTGCTGATATTTATACACACACGCACACACGTACACATTCACCCCCTCTCTCTCTCTTTCTCTATTTCTTTCTCTCTCTCTCTCCTTCTCCCTCTCATTCATTTCTTTTCCTCTTTAATTTTCGAACATATCTCTTTCTTTCTCATTTTCATACTGTCTGTTGTCTCTCTTTCTCTCTCTCTCTCTCTCTCTCTCTCTCTGTATATATATATATATATATATATATATATATACATATATATATATAATAATGTACATATATATTTTATTTCCTACTTTCTACTCTTCTTTCAATTCGTGTATCAGTCTCCTCCTCTCTCTTTCACATCTCTCTCTTCATAGGCCTTTGTGCGCGCGTACGTGTGTGTGTGTGTGTGTGTGTGTCTGCGTGAAAGTTGTGTGTGTGCGTATGTGTGGATGTATAATTTAGGTAGGTGACCCTGTAGTGAATGACGTATTAAAAAAAATTCTTAGTGAATTACATTGTGGTAGTTGTTAGAAAATCTCCAAGAAATGTCTGTATATGTTTATGCATGTGTTCACTTATTTCTGTGTGTGCGTGTGTGTGTGTGTGTGTGTGTGTGTGTGTGTGTGTGTGTGTGTGTGTGTGTGTGTGTGTGTGCATGCGCGTGTGTCGGGGGAGGGTAAATATATAAATAAATCAACCGATTACTGCGGTAAATCAGTGTAGCAAGTACACCACCCAACTCGAAATCGCAGAATTTGAATATAGAAACGTATAAAATCGGCAATAAGAGTCTTGTCTTAGAAAAATACTAATTTAAATTTTTTTTCTTATTTTTCTGAGACAATTTACAGAAATAAATGAATAAAATGAAAAAGATCTGAAAATTGATCTACAAAAGGAAATAATTGATTTAGAACGACTTAATTTTCTGAATTACATATTATTCGATTTCGATCACAAACATAAACACACACACACACACACACATACATTCGCGCGCGCGCGCAAGCAAAATTATAAGTTGTTATTTCTTCAATGTCTTAAAAACGAATTCGGTTCTGTTTTCTTGTTTCATTTACCCATCGTGTTTCGCCCTACAACAGCTGAGAATATTTTCAGACTGTTGTTTTATTCCTTTGATGTTCATCTTTAAAACGTTCTGTTTTTTAGTTTCCATCTCAACCTTATCTGCTCCATCTTGGCCATTCTCCTTATAATGTGTTGCCATTGCTCTAAATATAAAGGATCTCCATTATTTAGACCGACATCATGCAACCCAAACGATTCTCTGACATTCCCAAATTTAAACCAAACTACGTGATTTCTCTTCCGGTTTCAGGAAATGCACTAAAATTATTTGTGCAGTGTAGAATTATATTTTGTCAAACAATTCTCCTATTGCTGCCAGTTACCCCACACCAAGCTTCATTAAGATTTTCCAATGCATTTTTTTATGTTAAAATTTTTCTAAAAGCCAATAAAATTAATTGCATTTCTTCTCGTTGTTTTCCCAAATTCTAGAATTCTTTTTTTTTTTTGCGTAAGAAATGGACCTTGAATTCTCCTACCCCTCCTTGGTCAATTGGCTAAGACAATGGTGTTGTATTTCGTAGTCAAAGTAGAACCTTCATATTTTAATGCATATCACCAAATGCAGTTTGGTGGCTCAGGAGAAATAATTCAGAAGTGATAAAATTTAAAAAATGTAAATGTCCGGACCTGCAATACCTTTCATCCACGAAACACAAGAATCCTTGAAACAATCTACGAATAATTTCATAATTCAATTTTTTTCTCCTTTGGATGAGTGTATGTGTGAGTGTGTGTGTGTGTGTGTGTGTATACATATATATAAAGGGTGACTCCCTTCGGTCATGACTGACCATGGGATTGCACCTAGAAAGTTACCCTCCAAAGCACAAGTCTGGGCAAGGTTGTTTTATGGAAGACCAGCAGTCGCCCATGCATACCGGACTCCCCTCTCCACGCCACCAGTGTTATCCAAGGGAAAGGCAAAGGCCGATACAGCTTGGCACCAGTGACGTCGCAACTGATATCTACAACTGAGTGAACTGGAGCAACGTAAAATAAAGTGTCTTGCTCAAGAACACTACACGCAGCTCGGTCCAGGAATCGAACTCACAACCACACGATCGTAAGCTCGACGTTCTAACCACTGAGCCATGTGCCTTCACACACACACACACACACACACACACACACACACACACACACACTTACAATACGCTTTAAAAGTATTTGCTGAACCCTGTAGGAGAACACGATTTTCCTTCAGATCGACAGTTTTAATTTTAAATGACCAATAATATTTACACTCGGCATATGACGATCCAAAGGTGAAGTTTTGTTTCTTTTGCCAAATCAGTTTTATAAAACATTCGCTTCAAAAACATTCTATTTCATCAACATTTAGTATTTGTTCCTCCAGTATGGCCACTGCCACTTCCAATAGCACTTTTGATCAATTTGATTGCATATTTCATTGCTCTATGTATTTTCAACAACTTTAACATTATTGGTGAAAGTGCGAAGCCTAGTGGTAAGGGTTTTGCACTCACGATCACATGATAGTGGTTTCGATTCCTCGACCGGGCGGTGTATTGTGTTCTCGAACCAAATACTTCGTTTCGCTTTGTCCAGTCTACTCAGCCATAAGTGAGTGACCCTGCAAGAGATTGGCGTTCCATCCAGGGAGAATGTTGTGATCTCGGTCACTTATATGACACTGAAACCAGGTAAGCAGCCCTGTGAGTCATGGGACTCGAGACGGTACATATTTCTTTTTTTTTGTAACGTTATGGATTCCAGGTCGATTCAAAACAATCAGAATTTCCAAACATGCTTCTTTAGTTTGTTATATTTCGGGATGATCATTTTAAAATCTTTTTCTTGCTAGATGAACACATGCACTATAGTTCTTAGGAAGAAGGCGGTGAGCTAGCAGAAACGTTAGCACGACGGGCGAAATGCTTAACGGTCTTTATGTTCTGAATTCAAATTCCGCCGAGGTCAATAAATTAAGTACCAGTTACGTACTGAGGTCGATCTAATCGACTGGCCCACTCCCCCAAAATTTGGAATTATAGTTCTTTTTAGGAAGAAACAGGCGAGATGGAGAGTCGCAGGTGTGTGACGAAAGATTTCCAGACAATGGACATAAGATAAAATAAGAACAATAATAAATGAGTGAAGAACGAATATATAGTGCTTATGTTTATTTGGCATGAAAAAAATGACCATGCCAAAATATTACAATATCTGTTTCAATACATGATTTCACACCAGGAATCTTGCAAAACATATTCATAAACGTTTCTTTAGTTTCCTCTCCAGTTCCGCGTGTCTTCGGTTTTCATTGGATAGCTACAAGAAGAAGAAGAAGAAGAAGAAGAAGAAGAAGAAGAAGAAGAAGAAGAAGAAGAAGAAGAAATAATATTCTTTTCTTATTTCTTTGTTGCCCACCAAGGGGCTAAACAAAGAGGAGACAAACAAGGACAGGCAAAGGGATTAAGTCGATTACATCGATCCCAGTGCGTAACTGGTATTTAATTTATCGACCCCGAAAGGATGAAAGGCAAAATCTACCTCCCGGAATTTAAACTCAGAACGTAACGGCAGACGAAATACCGCTAAGCATTTCGCCTGGCGTGCTAATGTTTCTACGAGTTCGCGCCTTCGAAGACGAAATAATATTGTGGAGAAGTATTTTAAGAAGAATGAGAAAAATGGAGAGGAGGAGGAGGGAGTTATTTTTATTTAAAGCTACGTTCCTCTCTCCCTCCCTCTTTGTTTTGAATTCCTTCACGGTTTTCGTATAGCGATCAGGCAGTGGTCCAGAAAATAGCTGTTAGACCCCCATAAACATTATCAACAGCATCATCAACATTAGCAGCAGCGGCAACAGCATCGTCATTATCCTTATCGTCGTTCTCGTCGTCGTCGCCATCATCATCGTCGTCGTCGTCGTCGTCTTTGTCATCATTATCATCATCATTACCAACTTAATTACTAACCTAGCGCTCAACGGAGCTCTATCGACATTAACAATAACTACAACAATAACAATAATAACGACAATAACAATAGTAGCCATAGAAACAACAAACGTCTCCTCTTTCCTATCATCTAAATAAATTGTGTAACATGTGAAAGTGTGATTAGGTAAGCTAATCTTTTTTCAAGCCCTGAACACCTCTAGAACCGGTCCTTCCACCGGAATCTCGTTTTAATAGCAAGAGATAAACTATCCGCACCTTTTCCTTATTAAATAAGTTGGTCTAATGCAGTCAAGTTCTCCAGTTGATAGATTTGAACACAGCTCTGTCTATTACCGCAACATCACTGGCTGAGTTATGTCCCATTCTCGTACTTACAGCTGATAATCTATGAGGAAACCTCTACGCGATCGCTCGACTTGCTAATGAAAGCAGCCAAATTTCTCTCAAATCGCACAATGGATCTTATCATTCTTTCTGCTCTTTATGTTCCTACAAAGTCTGAAATACACTAAGATAAAGAAAAAATAAAGATACTAAAAAGTGACGATCACAAATAGGAAAAAACCTTCAATCATAAATCTGTTTAACTCAATGCTGACCACTGTGGAAGAGTTGAAGGTTTCGGCCACGCATATGAAGATACGGCATCGGTGATAGGATGTGAGCTCAGGTCCAGTTATCATTTGTAACAGTAAAGTAACAAGTGTGTAGCTGAGTTATATTGTTGAGCGCAAACTTTCCAATCTATGAAAGCAACGACAAACGACAGAAATAACAGCTTCAAAAATACCACGACTTTTAAAAATAACCAGCATCATTTTCCCAAAACCATCGCTGAAAGTCTGTGTCTGGAATAGATATTTACATAGGTCGGGAAATGAGATTGTATGACGTTCATGCCCTTTCCCACCACGTAGAACAGGAAATACTGTGTTTGGTTCAAGTTTGTTTCCTCATCTCCTACCGCTGAATAATTGTAATTTGACCAGAGAACAATGGCGGCAGTCCATACAAATGTGGGATTTTTAAAGCGAATATGGAGGGAAAAAAAATCATTAAAATTGACGGAAATCGTCTTCCATCGTGTTGATGGCGATGGTCGCTCACAGAACCATCCGGTACCATTTTAACTCGACCAATGAAAAACCGGATTAGTCACAAACTGGCTACAGCTTACTGTCTTACTCTTTCTATCGCCTTCTTTCTCTCTCTTTCTCTCTCTTTCTCTCTCAGTATGTCGTTTTCTCTCTCTGTGTTTCTCTCTCTCTCTCTCTGTTTTCTCTCTCTCTGTCTTCCTCTCTCTCTCTGTCTTTCTTTCTTTCTCTCTCTCTCTCTCTCTCTCTCTCTCTCTCTGTTTACACACACACACACACAAACGAGCACATATTTCTCCTTTATATTTTCACATTTTGTCTCCCCCCCTCCCACCATTCTTGCTTGTTTCCCCCACTTTCTCATTCTCTACCTTTCCCCCCATCCCTCTTACTAACATCCTATGTCCGCTGTCATTGAAAACACATTCAGAAAACGTATAGAGACACCCAAGCACATGCAGATACACTTACAACCATACATGTACACACAGAGAAACATACACAGATACAGACAAACACACACTAACACACACGCACGCGCACGCACACACGCGTACACACAAGCGCGCACGTGCACACACACGCGCACACTCTCATGCACAAACGAGACTGATTTTCTAATATATGATGATGGATGTGTAAATTTCATTATCTTTTTTCATTCTCATTTTTCTTTTTCTCCTTTTCTTTATTTGTTTATTTATTGTAAATTTCATTTGTTAAAATAAAAAAATATTGACAAAAAATAAATAATATTGAAATTTTCAATTTTTGAATGAAACTATTTAATAAAAAATGGTTTCACATAGGTTGGGATTATGACAAACTTAAGAATATACACGTTTTAATTATTGTTCTGTTTTTGTTGTTGTCGTCGTCGTTGATGTTGTCATCATCGTCGGCGTTGTTGTTGTTGTTGTTGTTGGTGGTGGTGGTGGTGGTGTGGGTGATGGTGTTATTTATTGAACAGTTATGGCACGGCCATAACTACTTCCGCGATTGCGCATGCGTGACGCCATAAACCCAAAATGGATGAATGCTTCAATGAAAGTGTTTATAAATATAACTTGTCTGTATATGGAGCGCGTGAGTGTGGATGTGTAAGTATGCATAAATACACACAAACACACACACACACACATATATATATAAACACATGCATATATGTATATTTTTATGTTCATATATATATATATATATACACACACACACAAACGTATAGGTATGCAAACATATGTATGTACATATATATATGCAAATACTTAGGTTTACATGTAAATATGAATATGTATATGTGCGTGTGAGTATACATAAATGTATGCTTGTATACACACACAAGCACTCCTGAGGGCGCAATATGGCCGAATAGTTAAAAGATTCGTGTCACAATAGCGAGGTACCTGTTTCAATTTTACTGCGCAGCGTCATAAGCAAGTAACAATTTTTTATAGCCTCGGTTCCACCCCATATCTTGTAAGTGAAATTGGTGAGACAGAAACCGTATAGACACTCGATGGGTGGATTTTAGCGGGAAATAATACATAGTGTCATGATGATTCTGACAGAGAATCACGTTAAAGGTACATGTGACTGCGAGATTCTCAGCCACTTCTAAACTGGATGAGGAAAAGTTGACCGATCAACTGAATCCACGTCGTTGAAAGACGGATAGCCATCACCATACATACGTACATGCATATGTATGTACGTGTGTTTGTGTGCGTGTGTCTGTATGAAGTTGTATATTGTATGTGATCGTTGCAGGTGTATGTAAATGGAAGTGAGAGGTTACTCACATTCACATGCACACAAATATGTATTAACGAATGTGGAAATCACAGACACATATACCCTCTCTCATTCTTTCTCTCTCTCTCTCCCTCTCTCTCTCTCTCTCCACATAATTGAATAGTAAGGATCAGGAAGAGATGCGGGAGTGCCAAGAACAAACTATTGCTGTAAACATGAGACAAAAACAAAAAAAAAAACAAAGAAAAACATAAAACGAAGGCCACACAAAAAAAAAGCAAAATCGAGAGAGAAAATGGGTGAACCCTAACAAAGGATGCGGGGTTGAGTAACAAATTCCACAACCTCAGGAAAACATCATGAAGTTCACAGCAGTGCGAATTGATAGCGAAGAGGTTTGGGGCATTAAATATATATATAATATATATATATATATATATATATATATATATATATATATATATATATATATATATATATATATATATATATACACATATATATATATACATATACATACATACATACATATATATATATATATATATATATATATATATATATATATATATATATATATATATATATATATATATATATATATATATATAGATATATATATATATATATATATATATATAGAGAGAGAGAGAGAGAGAGAAGTCTTTGGAGTTTCTAGGCGAAATATCTTCGGACGAATCAAAAAGACAACTCTAAACAGGTGAAAAACATCACCGCAATGAAGGGAGTCGATAAGACAAAGAATATTTGAATCCTAATTAATTTACTTGTTTCTTCAAATATAAATCACGTCTTCATTAAATGTATATGTTTTAATTTATGTCTTAATCATGCTTTAATTAGAGTGTATTTTATATTATATCATATATTTAATTCACGTTTTCATAAAAAGCTTAACCCTCCCATTGCGTAATGTCCTCACTTCTCTTCACTTTCTTTCTTCAGAGATTTGTATGTTGTTGCTCCCCATCCTTTTAAAGTTCATTGTATTTTAATATATCTTGTAAGGCCCCTTGAGGCTGATGTAATAACCTGTATTATTATTATTCCACTTGTCACAGACAATTTGTTGTTGGTGATGCAATACGAGTGCCAGCTATCCACAGCCAATGGAGAGGTGGCACCTTCAATTGTCAAGCATGTTTCTAAGTATTCTAAGCAGCTCCAACTAATGGTGTTTTCTGTAAATGCCTAACCTGATGTTGCCTTCGATTTTTATATTAATAATAATAATAATAATAATAATAATAATAATAATAATAATAATAATAATAATAATAATAATAATACGGCAGATGACAACGTTTCCCTAAAAGAAATGGAAAAACTTTCAAAATACAAAGACCTGGAAATAGAGGTAACTCGAGTGTGGAATCTAAAAACAGAAACAATTCCTATCATAGTAGGTGCCTTAGGTATAATAAAAAAATATTCAGACAAATACATAACAAAAACACCAGGACTTACAAATATATATAACATACAGAAAATTGCACTACTGGGCACTGCACACATCCTACGCAAAACACTTTCAATACAGTAACCATAAGAGTACCACAGCAAACCACAGCACATACCCAAAGCACACAGAGCTGCGCTCGGTAGTGAAGTGAAAGCACGTTATAAAAATAAAACTACTGAACAATAATAATAATAATAATGAATAATAATGATAATAATAATAATAATAATAATAATAACCTTGTGCATGCCATCAAAATGAGACTGGGGTGAAATATACAAAACCCAGTATACCCAAAATGACTACCCGTCTGATAAGGATACACCAGGCACATGCATCACAACCATATGTGCGCGACATGGTGATCTCATATCAAGATAAACAGCGTATGGCCTTGTAGGTAGGGCCCAGTTAGAATTTTCTTCAGGTCGAGAAGCCCATCCCGCTCAAAAGGTCACTCAATAAAAATTGTTTAAGGATACTGCTATCATTACTATTATTATTATTATTGTTCAGTAGTTTTATTTTTATAACGTACTTTCACTTCACTACCGAGCGCAGCTCTGTGCGCCTTGGGTATGTGCTGTGGTTTGCTGTGGTGCTCTTATGTTTACTGTATTGAAAGTGTTTTGCGTAGAGTGTGTGCAGTACCCAGTAGTGCAATTTTCTGTATGTTATATATATTTGTAAGTCCTGGTATTTTTGTTATGTATTTGTCTGAATATTTTTTTATTATACCTAAGGCACCTACTATGATAGGAATTGTTTCTGTTTTTAGATTCCACATTCGAGTTATCTCTATTTCCAGGTCTTTGTATTTTGAAAGTTTTTCCATTTCTTTTAGAGAAACGTTGTCATCTGCTGGTATTGATACATCAATTAGAAAGCATTTTTTTTCTTCATGATCTTTGACAACTATATCTGGTCTATTTGCCTTAATTTCTCTATCTGTGTGTATTGGCATATCCCAGAGTATGGTTGCTTTCTCGTTTTCTGTGACATTTTCTGGCGTGTGTTTATACCATCTTTTTTCTGTTGTTATTCCATAGTGTTGGCATAGCTTCCAGTGTATATAGGTCCCAGCTCTGTCGTGTCTGTGAATATATTCCTTCTTAGCCAGGACTGGGCAGCCAGAGATAATATGATTTATTGTTTCTTGTCCATCTCCACATATTCTACAGTTACTTGTTATATTTCTTTTCATTATGTGTTTTTGGTAATTTCTGGTGGGGAGGCTCTGGTCTTGTGCAACAATTAAAAATCCTTCAGTCTCTGCTTTGAGTCCTGAGCTTCTCAGCCATTGCTGGGATTTTTCTCTGTCTATTTCTTTCGCATTTAGTTTAGCCCAGTATTTACCAAGTAGGGGCTTTTCTTGCCATCGTTTTATCATGGTCCGTTGCTGTTCTAGTTTTAGTTTGGATTTCATTTGTTTTATAGCTTTTGTTGTTTCTTCTTCTTCGTATTTGTTAGGTAGATTGATTTCTTGTTTGTATTTGTCAGCTTCCTTAAATACTGAAAACAGTTTTTTGTTTTGCTCGTGTTTTGTGGCTATTTGTATTAGTTTCCCTTGCTTCTGGAGTAGGTATTTTTGCAGTCCTATGGTGGTTATTTTATAATAGTTTTCTAGCTGTATAAGACCCCTGCCACCTTCTGTGCGTTGTATATATAGCCTTTCTATGTCAGATTTTGGGTGGTGCATCCTATATCCTGTCATTATTTTTCTTGTTTTCCTGTCTAATTTACATAGTTCGTTTAGTGTCCAGTTAAGGATGTTGTAGCTGTAAATATACAAATATATTATTATTATTATCATTATTATTATTATTATTATTATTATTATTATCATTATTATTTTTATTATTATTATCATCATGATCATCATCATCATCACCACCACCACCACCACCACCACCACCACCACCACCACTACTACTACTACTACTACTACTACTACTACTACTACTACTACTACTACTACTACTATTATTATTAAATCCTAGGACACATAGCTTAGTGGTTAGGGTGTTGCACTCATGATAGCGAGATCGTGGTTTCAATTCTTACACCGGGAGGTGCGTTGTGTTCTTGAGCAAAACACTTCATCTCACGTTCGTCTACGGTTACTTCGACACCTGACGCGTGGTACAGCGTTCACCTGTTCAGGTAAACGTTGAGCTAATGTACCGCACATGCGTTTGATCACGACAAACAAATCAATTGTGCAGGTCGTTAGGCAAATGATCTGAACGATCATACGTCGTCTTCAACGGAATAGTCCACCGTCACATACTATATTAGTTAGGAGGTATGCTATCTTGATGTTTGATGACAAGTCTTTTCAGATTTCAATAATTCTAGGATTCTCGCAGAATGCAGAACTGCTTTTTTCTACAGATCAATAATGCAAGTTGACCTGTAGAAAGGGCAGAATGAGAATTACAGGATTTTTTGGACCTCCCATAAAGACAAGATATATTAAAATACAAGGAGAGTAACGATATACAGTTATGAAAAAAAGTGGAGAGAGATGAGGACGTTGAACAATGGGTAGATTAAAGTTTTTAATTAAAACGTGAACTAAATAATTATCATCTTAGTTTTTTACAATTTCCTCATCTAGGTCCTGGTATTTTAGAATTCTCACAGAATACAGGACTGTCTTTTCTACAGGTCGACAATGCAAGTCTCATTGCCAATATTTTTCAGCCTATCACGTAGCAATATGGGTGTTCTGTCAAATGCACAGGAATAATTATCATCTTAGTCTTTTACAATCTCCTCTGCTAGGTTCTGGTATTTTCTCAATTTCTTTGGCATCCAATCTATTATGATATGGTCTTACTCTGTTTATTTTGTCCTCTATAATTACATCTGGTCTTCTTGTTTCAGTAATATGGTCAGTCTTTATGGGAAATCCACAAGATCCTATAATTCTCATTCTCCATCATAGCCTCTAGCATGTGTTCATATCACTTTTCTGTATATTTTGAAACCAGACACTCGACTAAAATCCCAATGTATCATTTTGCCTACACAGACACGCCTGGACGTATACTCCTTTTCTGGTAGTATACTGCATTCACTCGGGAGATGACTGATACTTTTGTCTCCTTTCCTGCAGATTCTGCATTTGCTATCTGACTGATTTGTGTCGATCTTTACCTTTATCAGATTTGTTCTAATAGCTTGTTCCTGAGCGGCTATAATTAAAATTTCAGCCTCTCGTCTCAAGTTCTCATTGGACTACCAGAACCAGTATTCATTACTTCCTGTATCTTCGGTTTGTTGCATGAATTGGTCACGTGAATCCATTTCTTTCCATCTGCTTGTCCTGTTATTCTTCCATCACTCTCGAATTTTCCTACTATTCAGTAGCTTCTTGAACATCTCTAGCAGCCGATAGTATTCTTTCTTCATTCGGCACAACATAAGTTTTCAAACCCAACATCCCGATACTAACGGCATCTTCAGTATCTAGTAATCCTCTTCCTACTGTCTTTCTGGTAAGTAGAATCAGTCGATATTACGTTTAGGGTGGAGTGCATTATGCATTGTGAGCAGTTTTCTAGTTCTCCCTGTCCTCTGCAGCTCGACCTTTGTCCATTTCAGAAAGGAAGCAAAGTATCTTAATACTCGGACAGCCCTTGAATTTATTGCTCTGATGGTATCGGCGATTGTAGAGCAATGTAAACATTTAAATTTGCATTGGATGACGTGCTAAAGAGATAATTAAATTCTATACACACACACACAAACACACACACACACACACACACACACACACACACACACACACACACACGTGCATATACATGTATCTGTGTGAATCACTGAACCATTTGAAAAGAGGAGAGAAAGAAACTCACGTGTGTGTGTGTGTGTGTGTGTGTAACCCTCTGACAAATTTAAATTTGTTTCCAGCATCTTCCTAATTCTCCTCCGGTAATCCTTAGTGATTTTCTCTCTCATTTCTGCTTTCATTATCCTATCGTCTTGTAGCACTTCTAGGTTTTTGTATCCCACATTTTCCCACAACGATCTAATGTTGTCTTGTGGTAATTTTATGCTATCAGAGTTTATCTTCCAGCCACTCTTCATAATCAGCACTGCACACTTATTTACCCTG
>NC_142929.1:82804969-82807469 GCF_046866305.1 Octopus bimaculoides
TGCTTGGATCCCTTTGGTGAAGAAGCTCTCATTCCTGTTGATATGAAAGTCATCAACAGCAGGTATGATGTAATCATCACTGCAATAGCGATTCTCAGCCCGGTGTTTTTTCATGTTGGGAACAGATGATAGTCAGATGAGGCCAAATCAGTAGAATAGGGTGAGTGATCAACAAATTCAAAATCACAACCACGCACAACAGCCGTTGAAACCAAGGACATACGTACTGGAGCATTGTCTTGATGAAACACGACCTCTTTCGGCAGTTTGACTGGCCGTTTGGTCTTAATAGCATTTCGCAAATGCTTCAGCAAGCTGGCATAATACTCTCCGTTGATGGTGCGACTCTTTTGAAGATAGTCGATAAATGCAATGCCTGTTGCATTCCAAAAAACCGAGGTCATCAACTTCCCTTTCGATGAAACGACCTTGGCCTTCTTTTGGAGCAGGTGAGGAGGCGGTGTTTCCACTGCATGGATTGTCTCTTTGTCCCTGGCTCAAACTAATGAACCCTACAATCATCCTGGCTTAGGAAACGTTCAAGGAAACAAGCTGGATCTGACTGAAACAATACCAGATTTTGCCGTGATGTGATTAGCCCGGTGCACTTTTGATCAGGTGTCAGAAAACGTGACACCCAACGTGCAGTGAGGTTCGTCATGTGAAGTTCATTGTGCAGAATAGTCTCAACGATATCACAAGACATGCTAATAGCATTGGCTATTTGATTTGTAATCAGTCGCCTATCATCCACTACCATGTAGTGAACACGATCAATGTTTTCTTCGATGGCGGCAGTTGCAGAAAGTCCAGACGTTGAAACATCATCAAGACTCTCCTTTCTCCTCCGAAATTCAGTTGCTCACTTTTGCACTGCTGATAAAGCATCTGGAGTCTAAACCCTTTTTCTGCAGGTACTCGATAACCCCACGATGCCAAACTTGGTCCATTTTCAAGAGAAAATGCTATAAGTTACTTTTGAAGTACTCTCTCAAAGAGAGAGTATTCTCTACCAATGTAAGCAAAAGGCCAACAGACATGTATTAAAAATTGTAAATGAAATTGGAGATGAGTACTTACTGTAATGTAATGAACATTCATTCTGGCAGATTAACACCCGTCAATGTGGTCTGCAAAGCAGTTCATGAACGACACTCGGAAAGTAAACAAAACCGAAACAACGAAGAAAATACTATCATGGGTTTTGAAGACAGAGAAAAAGACAACAAATAACTAATGTAGAGATCCGTGTCATTGATGTGAAAACCTGCAAGATACCAAACAACACAAATAATTTTCACATGAAGAGTGATGTAGACCGCCTCTATCTAAAAGGAAAGCAAGAGGTCAGAGGCTTAGCATCGATCCAGACAACCTTTGAATGTCATATCATATCCCTTCTGCAACATCTTTTAACCACCAAGTGTCAAAATGCAAGCCTTGATCAAGTTTGTGTATACGAAGCAGATAACATCATGACACTTGGAAAACGGCTCCTTGAGCAGCATTCTTTGTCTGATAAAGCTTGAATATACATCCAAAGAAGTCGCACAACTCTATCGCAGTGTATCATCAGACGATGCATGGAAATGTTAGCAGTCTATCATGGACCAGCAACTGATTTACTAACTCTCACTTAGAAGAGTATGCATTTGCAATCCAGGAACAGGAAATATCACCAAAATGTGATAACCGATGCAGACTTTGTGGAGTTAACATCGAAGATTTTACCCACATTACAAGCAGTTGTCCAAAATGTCATTGCGATGAGACATGTTGTAACCAACACATTGTGTAATGACATGCATCGGAAGGATAACCATGAGGGCAAAGAAATAAGAACCCACAGTATGGTAGAGGTCATAGCCACTCATAATAAGGTGTACGGGTGGAATGTCCCAGTGAAAACCTCAATAAAATGTAAACATAATAGATCTGACACAGTGATTTAGGACAGAAAGAGAAACTGTGTGCAGTAGTGGAAATCAGCTGCCCAGCAGATATTAACATAAAGCTGAAGATCAGCGAAAAAGAAAATACAGTTACTCTACCCTGATTACAAGTTCAGGTTTATACCTGTAATTATTGGGGCTCTGAGATATGTAACACACTGCTTCATTATCAATGCTGAGAAATAAGTCTTCTCAAAACCAGAAAGGAGAAAGGTGATTCGAAGACTACAAATTCAAGCCATCACTGGAACCATAAAAATCTGTAAAACTTTGCAAAAGTTTATCATTAAAGTATATATGTGCACGTCTAGATATGCAACTATATGCATGAAAATATATACATAAAACAAAACATACAAATCAGCACATGTCCTGACTCCATATACTGTACATATACGCACAATACATACAAAAATACCTTCTTGTTGATGTCGAAATTCCAATGGAGCATTGAATAACCGATTCCTTCTTTATTGGCAAGAAATCTTGAAATAAGATTGAATAATGACATACGTACATACATACATGCATACATACATACATACATA
>NC_142929.1:82812469-82822469 GCF_046866305.1 Octopus bimaculoides
TTCTAACACGTAATACGGAACCAGTGCCAATGTTGCATTGTTTTAATCCCCAAAAATTACATGTTGACACTCACGAGGTTTGATAGTATTACTATGTAAAATTTGACTTGATTTGGCTGAGCCGTTTGAGAATGCATTGGAGAATAAAAATATTCATTTTCATTTTCATTTATTCATTTTATTTTTACTGTATTCTTATTTTTATTTCTATTTCATTTTTATTTTTATTTTTTACTTTATATTTGTGTTAAATTTTTGTGAATCTCTGAAGAAGCCTAGCGAATCATGCATGTACCCCCATTTCAGCCTTTCATCTGCTAATTACTCCGGCAGGAGCTATTCGGATAGAATGGGGCTTGCCAACGCTAGGCCGAAACAGCTGTAAGTTTCTGTTTATTCTCAAATTCCTAATGTACTTTATATTTGTAACCTTGATTGTTAATATAACATGGTATGTCATAAGCATTTGTATTTTGTGGTTTTTATCATTTTAGTTACGAAATACACTTTCAACGGAATACACTGTCTGCAAGTCGTTGAGCACCACATATTCTTCTCCATTTTCTAATTGCTATATATATATATATATATATATATATATATATATATATAAGACGGCATTCTTTGCGCTTCTGTTTATCAAATCCACTAACGTGGCTTTAGTAAAAGACACTTGCACAAAGTGCCATCCAGTGCGACTGAACCTGAAACCATACAGATGAGAAGCAAACTCCTGACCATACAATCAATCTCTCCTCACATGTGTGTGTATATATATATATATATATATATATATATGTATGTATACAAGGTGATTGAAAAGTAACTCCCTATTTTAAAATACTTATAATTTATTTATTAACTATAATTTTTTTTTGATAAAATGAATATGTGAAGAAAGCGTATAGCATGGAGTTTTAATTAAAATTCGATATAGGCACCAGCATTCGCCACCAGCTTCTCAAGTCGCCCGGGAACCGCATCGTCTGATTTCATCAGGAACTCTTGCTGGATGGAAGACATAACTTCTCGTATTCGCCCTTCAAATTCTTTCAAAGCGTTGGTTCAGTAGAGTAGACTTGTTCATTTATCCAACCCCAAAGAAAAAAGTCGCAAGGTGTTAAATCAGGGCTTCTGGTAAGCCAGTTATGCGGACCTCGACGACCCATCCACATCCGGACTGTTGTCATAGTAACGAAACTAAAGCACACAGAGTTAAACCGCTTGGCACAGATTGACCGTGGACTCTGTTGTGCGCGCGCACTAAATTTTAACATTCTAACTTACTTCGGCTGTTTACAGTAGTACTTGGGAGGAACGTCTGTAGAGCGTGATGGTCGCATTGACCATGACAGAGGAAGTTGTCATGGCAATACCTGCTCAGTGACCTACGCAAAGTTACAGAAAGTGTATGGAATGTATGAGCCGCACACAAGCGTACGAGTGGTTCAGACGTTTTCAAGATGGCCGAAAAATGTCGATTGTGACGAACATTCTGGGAGACTCGCAACCAGCAGAACTGACAAAAACATTACAGATGCACCTGCAGCCGTGAAGGGAAATCATCGAATCACCATCCCTGAGTTATCAGAAGATGTACAGATTAGTTACGGTTCAGTTCAGTCCATTGTAACTGAAGATTTGGGTATGAGACGCGTGTCTGCCAAGTTTGTGCCAAAACTGCTTTCAGCTGACACTCGGGTTTCAATTGCACAAGATCTCATCGATTGTGTTGAGGACGATGAAAATTTTGCGTGGGTCTCTAAGCAGGTAGCACCAAACTTTTGGCAAAATTTGATGCAGATTCTCTGCTCAACTTTCTCTGTCATAGTCAATGCAACAATCCCACGCTACACACCTTCCTTTCAAGCACTGCTGTAAACAGCAGAATTAAGCTAAAAGGCAAAAACTTTGTGCACACGCACAGCAGAGATCAAGGTTAATTGCTAACAATTGTGACAAAACCTCACTGCACGCGTTTCAATTGCGTGGTTATTCATTAACAATGAAAAGCAGATTGCATTCAATGTACTTTGCTATGTTAATAAATAACCAGACTTATGCTTCGCATGTAGTGATGATTTGAGATACCTATTTTCATTTGTTTACTAAGTGATACACTGTATAATATGTACCAATTGTACCATTGATATTTCTATGGATTTACATGATGCCTAAGGTCATTATACAACTGTTCATCTTTATATAGACCGCCAAAACTGACCAGCTTAATATTTTGCATCTTGCATATTGATCTGGAATATTTGCGTATTATTTCTGTATAAACTGTTAGATGCTTCAAAAGTAAATTTTCCAATTTCTATTTGATCCCCATTGGATTATTCATTCATACATACGATACGTACATACATACATACATACATACATACATACATACATACATACATACATGGTAGTTGTCTACTTCTTATGCAGAGACAACTTGTACTTACACCTTGGATTTATCATGGCGTCTGATGTGGCTTTTTGAACTAGACAATGTATTGAAAAGACACTCACATAAATAACATCTGCTTTGGACCACCAAGAGCAGCACTATTCTGATCTTTGTGGATCTTAAAATACCTTTTCAGGCCTCCGTTAGATTTGCATACACACACACAAACACACGCACACACACACACACACACACACACACACACACACACACACACACACACACACGCACAAACACACACATACATACACACACACACATATATACACGCACAAACACACACACATACACAATCCCACACACACATACACAATCCCCCCCCACACACATATAGTATGTAGATAGGGTTATAATCCAAGCTGTGTCCTCATGAAGTACATCTTCATATTCTAGTACTCCAAGGTATATTTGTAGATGCTATATGTTATATGGGAGTTGAAAATACCGAGGAATGATGTTAAATATTGGGAAATATTCATTGCAAATTAAATACTAAGACAAACAATTAGAAATAATAAAGTTTTACAGCTTTCTGTTCATATATATGGTAGATAGAGTTTCTTTATTTGTGTGCTAAATCTACCACTGGTTTCTTGTTAAGAAATATTTTTATATCTTAACAATTTTTCAAACCGGTCACACGAAGGAATGGTATTTGTCTCTCTTTTGGATGAAACACAAAATCTCGTGAATTCGCAGAAGTCTCGTAAAGAAAATAAATCAAGAGGAGCTTTTGACACCTTTTGAGTGGTTATCGCCTTCGGATTTGACTTTTCGGTAAACAGTCATGTTGGATGGTAAATTTGTTTACATTATATTGTATTATATTCTGGGTATATGTGATGTTCATATGGGGCATGTTTCATTCTATGTGTGGAATTCGTGTGTTGTATATATTCAATATTCACGTTCATGGAAAGAAACAATCCTGGTAGGGTTAGCGGCGCGGGTGGGGATTCCTCTTTGAAGTGACTAAGTGCGAAATATTGCTTGTGTATGCCGGGAGAGAAGGTTTCATACTTAATATTTAGGATGGTAACTGTTGACTCTATGATATTTAAATTTTCAGTGATATAGAGTTCATATCTGGTACCCTGTCCTCTGTATTTTCTGGATTTAGCAATGATGCTCCATTTTATTCTGGGGATTACTTATTCCTCCTTCTTTCACTGTCCATATCATATATATATATATATATATATATATATATATATATATATATATATATATATATATATATATATATATATATATATATGCACACACACACACACACACACACACACATATATATGTATGTATGTATGCATGTAGGCATATAGGCATGTAGGCATGCATGTATGCATGTACGTATGAATGCATGCTATGAATACATATATGTGTGTGTGTTTACGACCATAGCCAGGATCATGCTGGAGTTCCAGGGAAATTATAATGATTGATCGGGAAGCGCTAGGTGATTATTATTAAGAATATATATTGACCAAATGCGATGACATATTTAGACTGAAGTCGTTTCGGTTTCTGCTTCTCTTTGGCTCTATCTTGAGTTAATTTGGGATTAATCTTGGGTTCCCGAGATTTTTCATACGATTTTAAACTTTCCTTTCTTGGACTCGCTCACTTTTAGAGCATTATTGTAGTAAGATGCTGCTGAGTTCAGTAAAAGATATTGAAGTAATTATCCGGTTTATATCGTTGGCTTGGCTCTTTATTGTTGAAGTTGGATTGTTAGAATGTTTGCTTATATACAGCGTCACAACATTTGGTTTTATATTATAATATTTTTTGCTGTAGTTAGCTTTAGTGTTATGTTTAATAACTTTATCATGAATACACACAGGCGCAGGCGGGCTGTGTTGTAAGGAGCTTGTTTGCCAACCACATGCTTCTGGGTTCAGTCCCAATGTATGATACCTTGGACTATAACCCTGGACCCATCAAAACATTGTCAGTGGATTTAGTCGATGGAAACTGAAAGAAGCCCGTCATATGTCTCTCTCTCTCTCTCTCTCTCTCTCTCTCCCTCTCTCTCTCTCTCTCTCTCTCTCTCTCTCTACACACACACACATATATATATATATATATATATATATATATATATATATATAGCTGAAATTAACAGAAAAACAATAGACGAAGACAGGTGTATAAACAACAAGCAGGTGTGTTAGTCTGACACTCGGGAAGATGAGAAAGTCTTTTATGTTTCGAGCCTACACTCTTCAGCAGAAAGGAACACGAGGAAGTAAACAGAGAGACAGAAAAAGAAAACTTGTGGATTTAGAGATCAATCAAGGCAACTATATATATATCCGTGTATGTGTATGTCTTTGTTTCTGTGCCTCCCCCACCACCACCACAACCACCGCTTAACAACAGGTGTTGGTGTGATTATGTCCCCAAGATAAAGATCTAGTTTGAAATTAATGCCTTCATGGATCGCATGGCCCTCAAGCGTTTTGCCTCTCAAGCTGCAGCCAATCCCACTGCTTCTTTTCCAAAGGAAATGTGCCGAAATTCTCCTCTTACTTCACAACAACGATCGTTCCATGTATAGTTCTCCTCTGGAGAAAGCCTCCACCTTCGTTGCCAACTCTGAAGTCAAATCTCCTCCAAATCTACTCCCTACCACTCCGCCAGGCTCCTCACCTATAAAACGCGCGCGCGAGCATGAAATGCACCAAATTTAGATACCTCTTACATTGCTTCAACCAAATAAAGCCACCCATCAATTCTAACCATGTCCCTTTCTGCACTCAAAAACTGCACCCTGTAATATAACCTCATACTCACTCATCATTTATACACCCTGACATGTGAAAGCAAGTTTCACTCATTGAATTGCGCCCATGCTGGGGCACTGCCTCGAAGGGTTTAATCAAACAAATTGAGCCCAGGAATAATTTTTTCTCAAGTCCGGTAATTACTTATCAGTCTCCTTTGCCGGAACACTAAGTAACAGAGACGTAAACAAACTAGTAACGGTTATCATAGGGGTTACGAGACAAGCATAAACACACACACACACACGCACACACGAACACACACAGATTCACACACGCACACACACACATGCACACACACACACGCACGCACACCATACCAACACACACATGCACACCATACGAACACACACACACATGGATATACACAAAACTACACACATTGGCTGACATGCACATTCATATATACATGCAACTATGTGTATGTAAATGTGTGTGTATATTTGCATATATGTACATATGCCTAAATGTCACAGTGTATATATGTGTAGACAGCTGAGTTAACCCAGCTGGCAAAATGAGTTGTACCTGTATTACAAATGGCCAACCTCGTCACATTCTGTGACGTGTTGAACCTCTCTGAGAACTACGTTAAGGGTAAGCGTTTCAGTGGAGTGCTTGGTCACTTACTGTTTATTTGACAGGCAGGCTGTTCCCTCTATCGGATCAAATAGGACACTCATCGTGGTTACCAACAGAGTGCCAGTTAGTGCCCGTACTAGTTACACATGCATACATGTGTGGGTGCGGCCCTTTCTATCTGTGCCTGTCTGTATCTCTAGCCACACGCATAACACACACACACACACACACAAACGTCCCTATGATGTACTCAGTATTCGTACTTCATCATTCTTCCTCCCCCACTAACTTTTCCCACTCCCCTCTCTCCCTCTGCTGAATCTCTCCTTCTTCAGCCCCTTCCTACCATCTTTCTTCTTCCCCTCTTCGACTCCTACAGCCACGCCACCAACCGACAGTCAAACACTCACCTTCACCACAACACACACACACTCGTCGTCATACACACTTATTTACAAACGTAGACGCATACATGATAATATACACACTCATTTACATGCATGACACACGCACACATGTATGTATATATATGTAAACACACACACGCATATCTACAAACACACATATAGAAACATACTTAGACACTTAAAACATGCTGCAATAAGTGCATGCATATACATGTATTTCTCTCTCTATCTTTCTCTCTCTATCTTTCTCTTTCTCTCTCACACACACACACACGCACACACGCACACACGTGCGCGCGCACGCACACCGTGGTGTCCATGGAGGAACAAGCCTGCAATGAAAATATTAACCATTGATGTTTGAATATCATATAGTTGTTGTTGCCGCTGCTGCTGCTGCTGACGATGATGCTGTTTCTTGCGAGGGCAATTGCATTAATTGTGAACGTGGCGCCCTCTAACTGCAGTGAATTATTCACAGTGTCGCTGTGTGTGAGTCACGTGGGAGACAAGATTTTCGTATTTCTGGAACAAGTGAAACATTTTAACAGGACAAAATGTCATCTCTTCAGAATTTTAATGGATATCTGTGTGAATGGTATGTATGTATGTATGTATACATGTATGTATGTATGTATGTATGTATGTATGTATGTATGTATGTATGTGTGATTATGTTGTATGTATGTA
This sequence comes from Octopus bimaculoides, assembly GCF_046866305.1. Taxonomy (NCBI): domain Eukaryota; kingdom Metazoa; phylum Mollusca; class Cephalopoda; order Octopoda; family Octopodidae; genus Octopus; species Octopus bimaculoides. Next base: position 82,819,393 of record NC_142929.1, read on the forward strand.
TGACTGTTCTATGTATGTGTATGTATATGTGTATGTATGTATGTATGTATGTATGTGAATGTATGTACGTGTGTATATATGCGTATGTATGTGTGCATTTCTACGTATGCGTGTGTGTATGATTATGTATGTATGTATGTAAGTGTATATGAATGTATGTATTTGTGTATGTGCGAATGTATATATGAGTGTATGTGTATGTGCATGTATATGTGTATTTCTACGTATGTATGTATTATGTATGTATGATTATGCATGTATGTATGTGTGTATGTATGTATGTATGTATGCAGGTATATATATCTATGTCTGTATGTGTGATGTGTGTATTTATGTATGTTTACAAGGCTTGAGTACTAACAACTCTATTGTACTCTTCTGAAACACGGACAGTACAACATAGGCATCTTGTTTCAACAGTCTCATCAGAAATCTTTCAGACAGATATTCAATATCATGCGGTAAAGAGAAACACCTGACACTGAAGTCTTTGCAAAGGGCAGGTTGCACGAACATCCAGTCACTCATCATATCTACTCAGATGCTCTGAACTGTACTTATGGAAAACAAGAAATTCCAAAACAGCCGTTGTGCACTGGAGAACGTCTTCAGCGCAAGTCCCCAAAATGGTACAAAGACTGCATAAAAGGCAACGAACTGTAGATCAATGCGAAGAACTATGAAGGACTAGCTTTGGAAAGAGCTGAGTGGAGGAAACGTATAAGGGAAAGTTGTAAAACTTTTGAAGCCGGTCGCCTTGAACACGAATGGTTAAAGTGTTGGTTTGGCAAGGAGTGTCATCAGAACCTTAGTGAAAACATAAAGTACTGGAGGCGTGAAGCCTGTGGCTGTGTACTCCTTTTTTAAGGCTGGGTATGTCAATCATCTGAAGGCCCGTGAAAGATAAACTGTATGTAACGTGTGAAAGAGCTTGCAAGTCCGATCAGTCAAGTGCATGTTACAACTTTCATCCATCAATTATGTTTCAAACCATGCGGATCTACAGCGGAACTGTATAGTCATCTGAAGGATGATAGACGGAAGGTCAGAAATGCCAATGCGGAAGCTCAGAGAGACGGTAATCATCAGTGAAAATAGAGCAATCACCATGTGTGTATGTCTGTCAGTATGTATTTATATGTATATGTATATGTATGTTTATATGCTTGTATTCTGATTATATGTCTGTGCACACGTTTGAATGTGGTGTGTGCCAGAGGGTTTGCAAATCCAATGGGGGTCTTAAAAGACATGTTAGGATCCACAATGAGCAGAACTTACTTGCAGGTATTGGTAGTGCAAATCAGAGGTGCAATCTGTGTGGGTGTTTTTTCAAAACACTGTCTGGTTTAAAAAGCCACATCAGACGCCATGAAAGGGCTAAGGTGTAGGTGCAGGAGGTGGTCAAACTCTGTTTAAGGAGTAGACAACCACCATGTATGTGTGTATGTATGTGTGTGAATGTGTGTATGCGTGCATGTATGTGGTATTTGTGTGTATGTATGTGTAATATGTACGTATGTGTATATGTATGTATGTGTGTACGTACGTATTAATGGTGTATCTATGTGTGTGTACGTGTCTGCATGTGTATGTATGTATATGTGTATGTCTGTGTTTGAATTTATGTTTGTGTCTGTGTGTGTGTGTGTTTCTACGTATGTGCATGTGTATGTATGTAATGTGTGTATATGTGAGTATGCATGTATGTCTATGCATATCCGTATATAATTATGTATGCATGTATGTGAGAGTGTTCATATGTACGTATTTGAGTTCGTAAATGCTGTCATTAAGGACAAGCAGGGTGTATATACAGAGAGAGCCTGGCTTTGTTTCACTAATGTTGATCAAATGACAGTAAATTTAGTTTAAATCTAATTTGGTGTTCTCTTGTGTGTATTCTTCAAAAACACATTTGTGACTGTTGCATTGCAAATGGCTGTATTATCCAGTATTCCTCGTGCTAAACCTTTAACCGAACAGAATTGCAGCTCATCTGACGTTTCGCCCACGCTTGGAGCCATCATCAGTGGATGGAGTGTCGGCGTGGCGGTGTTTCGTGATAGTGTTAGCGTGGGTGGTGGTGTTGCGTGACATTAATCAACCAGTTCATATTATTTAATGTCAGAAATATATTTCCTTACAGAAATTATATAATTAGTGTTATGTTTAAACAGGAATATATACATATGCTTCTATATACATATATATATATATCCGTTTACTCTTTCGTTTTTCTCTCTCTTATTCTTTTACCTCCTTTTCTCCCACTAATCTATCCTATTACTCTGTCACTCTCTCTCCCTCTCTCCTCCTCCCTTGCTTTAAAAGTTTCAATGTTGACAAGTTTAAATGTTCATAACAGTCAATAATATAAAAACTGTTGATCAGCTTGTTTTAATGTACAAAATTTAATAGTGTTAATAGTGGTCGACAAGAAATGAATATCATCAAAGTTTCAGTCATACTGAGTTAAAAGTGGGGGGACAAGAGAGAAATAAAGATAGTAAAAACAGGGATTTGGTTTACAGTCTGTAATTCTCTTTCTATCGTGTGCAGGAACTTTCGCTTGTAACGGTGTTTTTTGGAATCCGGTGTATTTATAATTTTTTCCGTGAACAGATCTGATTTTTGATTCGTTAAAGTACTGGTGACGTCTTGTTTTCCTGGTGGTCAAGTTTGTCGTTCTACCTAGTTGGTTTCCCTGTGGGGAACGATCATCAGCCATTCCAGTTGGTTGATACTCTCAAAGGGTCATTTTGTTTTATTTGCTGAAATTCGGTTTTGATGAGAGGTAAAATTACATTGGTGTAAAGTTAAGTGACATCAGCCACTGTGTTTGTAAAATTTCATTGGTCTAGAGTTAGGTGACGTCGGCAACTGGTGTTTGTATGGTGTTATTTATGGTGATTTGGAGTTGCGGTTTCAAACTCGGGTGGAAAACTGTTACTAAAGTTTTAAAAAATTGTCTATTGTAACTGGTTGGTTTTTTTTTGTGGAGAAATTGAGTCTTTTTTTCCTTTTTCTCTTTAGTGTTTTTTCTCCTTTCTAAACGATATTCAGCTGTGGTTTAT
>NC_142929.1:82824969-82832469 GCF_046866305.1 Octopus bimaculoides
AGATAGATAGATAGATAGATAGATAGATAGATAGATAGATAGATAGCTATATAGATAGATAGATAGATAAATAGATAGATAGATAGATAGATAGATAGATAGATACATTTCTTTTATTAGCCACACAGGGCTCAACGAAGATGGGACAAATACAATGTAGAGCTTTTCTTTTTGGGAGGGGGAAGGAAGGAAAAAAAAAAAAAAAAAAAAAAAAAAAAAAAAATTGGTGGTGTCGATCAAAAGGGATCGTAGGAAGGGAAAAAGGGGCAGTTCGATCAAAAGGGATCGAAAAAAAAAGAGAAGGAAAGGCCGATCAATAGGGATCGTGTATCACACAGTAATGTTCTCGTGTAAAAAGAGGGGAGGACAGTTTAGGTTTAGCCGTGGAAGGAAAAGCCCACGGAAAAGACCACGGTAACCTTGGTCAATATTCTCATTGAAGAAACTATAACAGTAAGTGACTCTCTTTTGCCTTTTTGTTTTATTTTTTTTTCTTGTTCATAGGGTTATGCTCAAGATGGCTCCGTCGTTCACACGTGCCATCCTTGCTACATTCACCCATCTTTTTTTGAAGCATTCACTAGACAAGACTTCCCTTTCTACTCTCAACTTCCTCTTCAGGTGATACTTGAAGAAGTTGATGAGAGATTGCCCAGAGAGGAAAGTCTTTGTCTCTAGACCTTTCAGACGCGTCCACCATACACATTCTTTCGCCATAGCCACAAGTACGATGAAAATGGCTCTTCCTTCCCGTTTAAAGGAAGGAGGCGCGACAATATTCACGATAGACTCGGCTGATAGACCGACTCGTCCCACACGCGATAGCAGTTGTTCGACGTAAGCCCACAGCTCGGAAATGGTGGGACACTGTACGAGTGCGTGCAGAACGGTTTCGTCGCTCTGCCGGCATCTCGGACAGGTCGGCCCCGTGTTTCTCGAGCCATGCCTGTAGAGCTTATCCCGAACGGGTAGTGCTTCTCGATAGCACTGCCAGGCCAGGGATCTCTGGAAGTTGTCCATAGGTCCCGGCCCGAAGGTCGTCTTAAACAGGCGGGTCAGGTATTCCTCGTCGACGCCCAGGTTCGCCCCGAGATCGTCGTCGTACCTTCCCTCCACTAATCCACTATAGAATGCGTTAGTTGTGATGCAGTCGCTCAAGGTTGACCCGGGTTGTTGGAGTTGCCGAAGAGCAGCGCGACACTCGCGGTGCCATTCGCCCTTCCTCGGCCTCTTCTTGATCCATGACTGCAGTTCGGTCATGGAGACGAGCTGCGGGAAAGCGCGCCGCACAAACGGTGACCACACCTGTTCACCGCTGTCTACGTAGAGCCGGAGATGTCGCAGTCTCAGCGCGTGTCTGCGCATCATCAACCACGGCATGCCCAGTCCTCCTTTTAACGGGTGTTGACAGCAAACGGATCGCCTAACCATCGGAACGCTTCCTTTCCACAAGAAGCGGAAGAGGATGCGCTCCAGTTTGGTGATGGTAGGGTCGGGACAAGGAACGACGGTCAGGCGGTAGTAGATGACGGACGCGATGTACGTGTTCGCCACCTCCGCCCGACCTTTCAGGGAAAGCTTCCTCTCGGCCCATTGCCGGGCTAGAGTGGCCACCCTTCTCGTTATCTCGTCCCAGTTCTTCTCCGTTTGGAGGTCTGGACCAAACCAGACCCCGAGCATCTCAACCGGACCGTCAGTCCAACGTCCCACGACGGAGGCGCTACTTGACGGCATGGGGTTGCTTCTCCAGGTGCCGAGCCGCAAGCCCACTGACTTATCCCGGTTGATTTTCGCTCCCGTTACCGCTTCGTAGTCTTTCAGTGTCTCGCCGACAAGCTCGATGTGCTTTTGGCTAGACACTATGACGGTGACGTCGTCCGCGTATGCCGACACGCTCGTCCCGCATCCCAACTCTCGCGGGATGCCCCTCAGCGTCGCCAGCTTCCGCAGTAGTGGCTCGAGAGTCAACACGTACAGAAGCGACGAGAGGGGGCATCCCTGACGGACCGAACGTGCAATGTCGAAGGGTCTTGATAGATGCCCATTGACGCGAACTACCGAACGGATGCCTCTGTACAAGGCAGCCATCCAGCCGCGGAAAATGGGACCGAAGCCGGCTGCTATGAGGACAGCCTCCAAGTATTGATGGTCTACCCTATCGAAAGCTTTCGATTGATCTAAATTGATCAGGGCCCCACCCATGCCAGGTTCCTTAACTACCCTCTCTATGATGTAGCGCATCAGATGGAGGTTGTCATGGATGCTCCTGCCCGGCACCGCGCACGTTTGCGCCTTGCCGATCAGTTTCTCGATGACAAGCGCCAACCGCTTGGCTAACACCTTGGCCAAAATTTTCAAGTCTGCATTGAGCAGAGTGATGGGCCTAAAGTTATCTATGACGTCCCCCTTGTTTGGATCTTTCTTCAGCAGCGTTACGGCTCCTCGACTCACAAAACCGGGAATGCTCCCGTTTTGCTGCCAGTTGCAGTACACCGCCACCAAGACGTCTCCAAACAAGTCTGGCTTACAGTTGTAAAGCTCGTAGGGCAGACCATCCAAACCCGGAGATTTGTCCCTCGAGCATCCCGCCATCGCGTCCCTCACTTCCGCCGCCGTGATGGCACCTTCGCAGCACTCCGCCTCTCTTGCCGAGAGTCGTGGCAGGCTGTGCAGGTAGGCACTGAAGTCCACCCTGCGTTCTCGCTCGCCATTCGTCCCAAACAGTCGAGCAAAGTGCCGCTGAAAGGCCTCACACATTTTGCTTGGCTCGAGCAGTTCGCGCCCCTGTTCGTCCACCAGAGACCGAATGGTGGCTTTGTTGCCCTGTTGCGCCTCCGCCACCCGGGCCTCTCGTGCGGCTCCAACACCTTCGTTTCTTAGAGCACGCATCCTAGCCCTGACAACGCACCCTTCGTGTTTGGCGTTGAAGTGTTGGTCAAGGGCCAACCTCGCCGCCAAAACGTCGGATGCGATGCCACTTCTAATTGCCTCTTCTAGCTTCTTAACTAGTTCACCCTCTACTCTGTTTCTGTCTATGGCTAGTGCTTTGCTATACCTAACCGCTTCTGCTTTTATTGCTCTCTTGAGGGCAAACCACCATTTGTTATTGATGATGGCTCCTGTCAAAGCCCTCTTTACTAACGTGCTAATCCGGTCTCTGAAAACTGGTCTCGACGGGAAAGACGCGTTTAGTTTCCAGTAACCGGAGCCCTGCCTATGTGTCTTATCTAAGTCTAGCGTACACGTCACAAGTTTGTGATCCGTGTAGCTGACTATGTGAAATTGTGGACACCCTATGCTATCTCTATCTACTCTCCTACACAGTATTCTATCTAGATACGATCTCGACGACCCGATGCGGTTTGTCCATGTCCACATTGGCGCATTCGGGTAATCGAGTCGGTACCTGTCAGACAGTTGAAAGCGTCTGAGCAGGTCTTTGAGGCATTTGCATCCCCGTCTATTCCTATCTCTGCCAACATAGTCTAGATGCGTGTCCAAGGTAGCATTCCAATCCCCCACTAAAAGTAAAGGACGAGACGTTCCTAGGAATACTTCTAGACGTCGAAAGAAATCCGGCCTACCTGTTAAAGGTGGTGCGTATACTGATATGAGTCGAAAAGCACACCCATCGCTGCCATCGACATCCAGAACAACCAATCTACCCTCCGGGTCTATGAATACTGTCTTTACTTCGAGATCCAGACTCTTGCGAAAGAGTACCGCCGTGCCACTACCGCCCATTCTCGGCAGACAGGGAGAAAAATAAATGTTAAACTGTCTGCCAAACATGGACGATAGGGCCCGCGTATCATGGAGTCTGGTCTCGCTTATGGCTATGATTTCTAGTTTATGTGACTTTATGTCATTTAGGAGGTACCCTTGTTTCCAAGGGGACCCCAAGCCACGCGCATTTACACAACCAATCTTGAGCATCATTTTGATTTGAGTGTTAAAGTTTTATAAAGAGAGTCACTTACCGTTTGAGAGTTTTTGTGTCTCCTCCTTCGGGTTTTCTTCGAGGAGATCACTATATAGTTTTTTCGCCAGGTATTTTTGGCATTTGCCAACTGCCTTTGGAAAAATAGATTTTAGTGTGTGGTGCAGGGTTGGTGTTATGTGTAGTATTTTGATGTGTTCTGGCGGTGTTGTGTATGGGTGGTTGCTGGTTTTTATGTCTTCGTTTGTTATGTTTGTTTTTGTGTTGATGTATTCCATCAACTCTGAGTTTTTTGTGTTGATGGCAGTGAGCATTGTGTGTGTACTTGCTTTTGGGGTTTTGTTGCTTGTGTTGTAGTTGTGTGTGCTTGTGTTGGTGTCTGGAGTGTTTTCGGGAGTTGTGTATCTCCCTGCTTTGTTTGTGTTTGCTTTTCTTTTCTTGCTCCTCTTCCTCCTTCCTTTCTGGGCTATTTGCCATTCCTCATTACTTTCATCTTCCGACGAAGGTTCTGAGGAATCGGAAGGGGGTAGGGGCAAATTGTGAGCGTCTGTGTGTGCTTGTGTGAGTGGTTGTGTTGCTGTTTTTGTTGGTGCTGATGGCTTGTTATTTGTGTGAGGTGTGTGTGATGTGGGGGAGGGGGAAACAGTCTTGGAATTTTCTTTCTTTTCCCCTGCTTCCTCACTTGTTGTTTTTGCAGATGCTGTTGTCTTCTCAGTTGCCAGTGTTGCTTGTGTTTCTCTTGTTTTGATTGTTGATGGTGGTGTTGGTAGTAGGGTTTTTTTTCCGGGTTTTGGTGGTTGCCCTTGTTGCTTTTTTTGGTTGGCGGCGGTTGGGCAACTGTCCTTGAGGTGTGCCTCGCTGCCGCATACATAACAACGTGGTCGCCTTCCTTCCACCACTACATATAACTTGTGGTCCTTTGCCAGTTGGATGTGTGTGGGGATCTTTTGGCACTCCTCTTCAGTGATATGGAGGAGGACTTCGACTTTTTTTCCCCCTTCCCAGTTTTTCTCCTCTGCAGTAGCAATTTCTAATATATTTGCCTCCTCCATTTCGAGGCATATAGAACCTACTATCCACTGGGTTTCCACTTGTGAAGGGACATTCTTTACTGTCACCTTCGTCACTCTCTGTCCAAGATAACTCGGTATCATCACCAAGTCATCTGTGTGGAGAGAGAGTGTTGAAAATTCCTTCGCTAACTGTTCGCTCTTAAAGCGTACTAGGACCGTGGCAAATTTTCGTCCCCAAGTAACATGACTTTGAAAGGGCCATATCGGTTTGAGACAAATCTCAATTTTTTGGGTGGAGAAACTCTCCGGTCGCTTCGTTTTCTTGTTGATAAGTCTGTATGATATGTGCTTCTTGTTTGTATTTTCAATAATTGCTTTTGGTATGTGTATTTGTACAGTGTCACCTTCTTTCGTGAGAAGGGATTTTGTGTCATTGATTTGTTTTTGGGTGAATGTTAATATTGTTCTTTTTTCTTTCGTTGCATCGGCAAAATTTGTTTTTGTGATGCTGGCAGATATGTTGTTTGTGGCGTTTGTGGTGTTGTTTATCTTGTTCGTCTTGTAGTTGTTGATGGTGGTATTGACAGTGGTGTTGGTACTGCCAGGTTCAAAGGTGGTGGTAGTGGCGGCAGAGTTTGTCGAAGTAGTGGTGGTGTTGGTGTTGAAGGTCGGTGTCCTGTTGTTGTTGCTGTTGTTATTGTCACTGGTAGTAGCAGTGGTGAGGACAGTGGTCGTGTTAGCAAGGACATTTGTGTCGTTGTCGTTGTTGTTGCTGTTGTTGTTGTTGTCTTTGTCGTTGTTGTTGTTGTTGTCACTGGTGACGGTGGCAGGCAAGACTGCTGTAGCAGCAGAGTTTGTACACGTGATGGTGGTAGTGGTGGTGGTTGAGGCAGCAGCAGTTGACTCAGAATCATTGCTCTTCTTCATCACTTGTCTGCGTTCATGCGGAACGGCATTAAGTGTTTTCGCCTCTGGCATTAGGAGCGGGAAGTCGGCCTCGTTGAAAACCTTAGCCATATTCGTTTTAAAGAATATGGCTAGGAACGAGGAAGATATGTTTGAATTTTTGGAAATAAGGCTCTAAATAGAGCTATTTCCGATTTGAAAAATATATGTTCACGAAGTATTTTGTGTTATACACAACTTATACAAAATTTTAAAACAAAATAGGTCTTTTAAGAGGTGAAAAATGCAACTTACATGGGAGCCGATGTGTCTACCGTCCGTCCATGATGATAGATAGATAGATAGATAGATAGATAGATAGATATAGATATAGGTGCAGGTGTGGCAGTGTGGTAAGAAGCTTGCTTCCCAACCACATGGTTTGGGGTTCAGTCCCAATGTGTAGCGCCATGGGCAAGTGTCTTTTACTATAGCCTCGGGCCAACCAACGCCTTGTGAATGGATAGACGGAAACAGAAAGAAGGCCGTCGTGCATATATGAATATGTTTGTCTGCGTCTGTCCTCCTACCATCGTTTGACAACCGATGCTGGTGTGCTTACATCCCAGTAACTTAGCGGTTCGGCAAAAAGGGACCGATAGAATAAGTACTAGGTTTACAAAGAATAAGTACTACAGTCGATTTGTTCGACTAAAGGCGGTACTCCAGCATGGCCGCAGTCAAATGACTGAAACAAGTAAAAGAATAAAAGAATATTTAGATAGATACATAGCGATGGATTGATTGATAGAGATACAAATACACACACACACACATACAGACACACATATATTGAGAGATAGAGGGGGGGGGGCTGAAAGTATTATCAGCAAGAGTTACAGCTGGACAATAGACACGTGTATCACTAGTCATATATATCGTTTTTCTAGTAATAAACTGGTTTCAAAATTTTGGCTCAAGGCCAGCAATTTCTAAGGAGGAAATAAGTCGATTACAACGATCTCAGAGCTCAACAGATACTTATTTCCTCGACCTCGAAAGGATGAAAGGCAAAGTCAACCCTGGCAGAGCTGAACTCAGGACATTAAGACGGACAAGATGCTGCTTGGCATTTTGCCTGTCGCGCAAACAATTCTGCCAGTTCGCTCTCTTATATATCTCAATAGTATATGCAGCTCTGATAAGGCGGCGAGCTGATAGAACAGTTAGTACACTGACCGAAATGCTTAGCAGCATTTCGTCCATCTTTAAGTTCTAGGTTCAAATTCCGCCAAGGTTGACTTTGCTTATCATTATTTCGGGATCTATAAAATAAATATCAGTTGAGCACTGGAGTCGAATGCAGTCGACTTAACTCTTCCTCGAAATTGCTGGCCTTGTGCCAAAATTAGAAACCGTTATATGTACCTCCAAAGGGCGGCGAACTAGCAGAATCGTTAGCACGACGAACAAAACGCTCGGCGCCATTTTGTCTGTTCTTATGTTCTGAGTTCAAAATCTGCCGCGATCGACTTTGCCTTTCATCCTTTCGCAGTCGGTGAAATAAATACCACTGGGGGAAGGGGTGGGGGGCGATGTAATCGACTGAACCTCTCAACCGAACTTGCTGGCCTTGTGCAAAAATTTGAAATCTGTATATTC